>NC_083340.1:47846631-47938531 GCF_019175385.1 Lycium barbarum
GTTTAGGGCGGGAACCTGAACAGAATTATCTCTTCTTATTTCTCTCTCTCTCTTTCTAGGGTTTTAATGCAACTTCAAATTTCAAATCCAAAAAATCCCCAAATTCCACACAAAACACGTGATATTTCACCTATAATCCAAGAAAATGACACTACGAAAGGGCTCTAATGTATGGGTTGAAGACAGAAATTCTGCTTGGGTAGCAGCTCAAGTCACTGATTTTATTGGTAAACAAGTCCAAGTTGTTACTCAACATGGCAACAAAGTGAGACAAACAACACTTCAATTTTGAATTTTTTTGGTCAAATGGGTTGAATAATTTGTTTTTGTTAGGTATTGGCGTTACCGGAGAATCTGTATCCAAGGGATGAAGAAGCAGACCATGGAGGAGTTGATGACATGACCAAATTGACTTATTTGAATGAGCCTGGTGTTTTAGATAATCTTGAAAGAAGATATGCTCTTAATGAAATTTACGTGAGTTGTGAAATTTACGATTCTTGTTTTTTTCCCCCCCCCTTCATATACAATATCTTCATCTGTATAAATCAAGAAAAAGCTAATTTAAGTGTTTCAGTTTGACTGAGCACGGGAGTTTTGAGAAACAAAGGGAGATTTTGAATCTTAAAATTAAATAAGTGTGTATTCTTTAAATCTTGCGGTTTCGAACTTGCCATGTAGAATGTTGGAATTGAAAATTTTAATAAATATAGAAAGAGGACTTTTTTGGGACAGACCAAAAAGGAAAGGAAAGTAGGACACCTAAATTAGAGCGTTCATGTCTGCACGATGCCCCTTCTAGCATAACCTACCTGTTAAAGAAGGATGCTTTGGGCGTGGAGCAGGGGAACGGCGTGTAGCCCTCCTTGTAGAGGCAAAAGTGGGTGGCTGCCACAGCTGATTGTATAGTGTTTGGTTTGTAGGAGGAAGGAAAACAGAATTCATCATTATTAAATTAAAGTTTCTCTATCTTATTTCTTGAAGTAGTGTGATTCTTAGTGATGTCTATGTTACAAAAAAAGTGAATAAAGCTTGCTAAAATTGTTCTTTATATGATCCGTCTAGAGTTTTAGGAATAAAGTTATTAAATTCCAGCATCAACCAGTGCCGATTCCGGTCCAATTTTTGGTTCTACTTTGGCTCTGGTAGATGAATGGTAAATCTACCTTGTTCTGATTGTCACTCTGTTATTCGACTCAAATGGATATTGAGACACTTTATGGAGTTTTAGTCACTGTAGCAATTGATATTTGCCCCTAGACCACTGCATTGTGTTTGCAATATTTGTTAAAAGTATATCTTTGAAAATATTTTTGTGAGGAAAGAACTGAAGCTATTTCTTGTGCACTGCTTCTAGAATGTCTTGATCATGGATTTTGACACATGTTGTGCTAACCCAAATTTTGAACCAAAAGCTACTGGCTTGTAGTTATGGGCATTAAAGCTGTAGCTTTAGTTAAGAATTGTTGTTCTCCTTGCGTTAATGTGGGTAGTGTGGACAGAGAGAAATAGGAGAGCTTTTGATGTAGTAGAGTCAAGTTTCTCTCAATTGAGCAGTAGCTCTGCTTTCTTATTTACTTTTGGTGTAAACAGAAAGTTCCTAGTTGTGTAGAGGATTGGGTGGAGTTTGTAGAGGTATCATAACTTTGTAGATTCTTGATCTTGTGGTATACCCTTTGTATACGGCCGTTTTGGCAATGTTTATGAATGAAAATACTTTTACTTGATAAAAAAAAGAATCGTTGTTCTCCTGACGGGGTTTCACTAGGTACAGTTTTGTCATATGCTCTAACACCGTCATCCTACATGAGTGCATTGCGATGATAATTGATTCCCCCCTTTTTCCTTTAATAGACATACACGGGAAGCATCTTAATAGCTGTCAATCCATTCACTAAACTTCCACATCTGTACAATGTGCACATGATGGAGCAATATAAAGGAGCTCCGTTCGGTGAGCTTAGCCCTCATGTGTTTGCTGTGGCTGATGCATCGTACAGGTTTGTTGACTAGTGATTTGGGGATCTGGTGAGGATTGCCTAAAGTGAATCAATTTGTGATTTATTTTTGCTCGAATTATCTTTGTTAGGGCTATGATGTCTGAGAACCGAAGCCAATCTATATTGGTTAGTGGCGAAAGTGGAGCAGGGAAAACAGAGACCACAAAGTTGATAATGCAATACCTTACCTATGTTGGTGGTCGTGCTGCTGATGATGACAGAACAGTTGAACAACAAGTTCTCGAGGTAAGTTGCTGGCTGCTGCTTAATGGTTTTAGAGGCAAAACATCATGTGGTGATTCTGCCTGCAACTTAATGAATTTCGATTACTAGGGTTTAGACTGTAATTCGGTGTCAACATAGAAAGAGCGTCTCCCCATGAAAGGCAAAACGTCATGACGTTTCTCTTATCCCACCACTGTCTGAATGTCACTGTTTTGGTTTCAACTAATGCAACAGTTCTTCTTACCTACCATTGTGACATCAATCTTGCTCTCAATCTGATCGTCGCATTATCTCTCATCAATATCTCAATCTGATTTCTCTCTTGCAGAAGTTTTCTGTTGTGAAACATCGCTAATTGTTCGGTTTTGTCTTCCAGTTAAACAAATTGTTGCTTATACAAAGATGATTGAAGATATAAAAATTGAAAATCAAGCAAAAACTATTTTCTCCTCAATTTCTACACCCCGCAATTACTAATGCAAAGTTGCAAGCAGTAATAGTTACGTCTCTTTGGGAGCGGAACCATAATACATGGGTCAAGGATATGATATTCACCTAAAAAATTATTCAGATATTCAAGCTTCCAGATCAAACCGCGTGGATTGAAATAGATAGACAATTGTCTAGTCTATTTTGGAATTTCTTGATCCCAATCTCTCAATCTATTTCATCCTTGCAAGGCCTATCTCAGTCTGGACTGAAGTTGGCATGGTCCGTATCGAGCAAGATCATCTAGACATTATCAGTTATTTGGGTCAGGTAAAAACCTCTGAAGGACGAGTTTAATTCTCTTCATGCCAATTATTGATGATGTGACTGATAAGGAGAAACAGATAGAAATATCCTCTATGGTTCTTGCTCTCATCAGACCGAGATTGGATCATAACTCAGTTTGAGATGAAATTCTCAACAGCCCATCTGTTGTTACTTTGGAGGATGTTTTGTCCAGACTTCTATGCATCTCAACTGCAAGGTGACATCTCCAGAAACTTATGGGATGGCTGTTCAATCTAACTGTTTGCAGAATGCACCTTGGAAAGAAAAAGAAAAGAGGTCAAAACATTTCATATATGGTGTTGAGGGATGTCATACGAGAGAGACCTGTTAGTCGTTCATGGTAAATCTGCACGCAACAGTGAATGTTCCCGTCAGGAAGTTAATGTGGCTGAGACTGAGAGGGATGGCATCCTTCCTTTTCAAGATGTAAAGCTCCATCCGATATGCATATGACGCACTAAAGCTGACGCACTAAAGCTCACTGAACAAATTGTAGTCTCCTTACTGTCATTCTCATGTCATTGAAACAATTAATTTCTAGCCTAGTGTTCTGTCATCATCAAAATCAAGATGTAATGTCAATTAGGTTATGATTGCTAACTCAATTCTTATTGCTAGGAGATCATCCTCATGGTTCTTTATTTTTATGTGTTTTCCTTTACTGTAGTGAGATTCTTCTTTTTTTCGTTTTTTGTTAGTGAGATTTCTTTAATTGATGATTTGAATTTGTTTTATTTTTGCTGTTCAAAAAGTTTATGTTACTAATTTTTAGTCATTTTTCATTTTTGGTCTAGTCTAACCCGTTGCTGGAGGCCTTTGGCAATGCACGTACTATTAGGAATGACAATTCAAGGTGTGTTTTCGACTGCTAATGTTGGCATTGCTGACATGTATCATTTGGTGAAATCAGTGATGTTCATTATTTTAGCAGTGAAGGTGGTTTTGTCGTCTTTTTTAAGAGCATTGTTTTTTTTTTTATGGAATCTCTGTTTGTCTTGTCCTTCACCTGCTTACGGTGAAACTGGTTATTTCTAGTTTGTTGGAATTTTTAAACTCGTACTTATTCAATAAAGTGATAGCTGAACACGGGGCAATCGTTTTTGAGGTCTATTCAATTATGATTAATGCCTCTAATCCTTGTTTCTTGCAGTCGTTTTGGCAAGTTTGTGGAGATCCAATTTGATGCTAGTGGTAGAATATCTGGTGCCGCAATTAGGACTTATCTTCTGGAGAGATCTCGTGTTGTTCAGATAACAGATCCGGAGAGGAATTATCACTGCTTTTACCAATTATGTGCATCTGGAATGGTATTTTCTTCCCTCCATGCGCTTGGTTATGACGTTCAATTCATGAAATTCTTCATGTCCTAAGTGAAATGTATGTTATGATATTTTTTTCCTCGCGAGTGTATTAACTTTTATGTGGTGACATTAATGTGTGATTAAATTGTTCTAAGTGGCCAATGTATGCGATTTGACCGTCAGAGTAAAAGTTTAAGGTTGTTTCCTATTTATGTTTGCTTCTTCAGGATACGGAGAAATACAAGCTGGGGCATCCTAGTGACTTTCACTACTTGAACCAGAGCAAAACCTATGAGCTAGATGGAGTTAGCAATGCTGAGGAGTATTCCAAGACAAGGAGGGCTATGGATATCGTTGGAATTAGTCAGGAGGAACAGGTTCTGCAACTGTAGTTTGTTATCCTAATCAATATTTCTGTTTCTAGTAGCAGTGGTATTCTACTTCACTAATTACTAACATTGCATTGTTCTTTTAATAACAGGAAGCAATATTCCGTACCTTGGCAGCCATTCTACATCTAGGAAACATAGAATTCTTTCCGGGCAAAGAACACGACTCATCAGTTATAAAAGATGAAAAGTCTAGGTCTCATCTACAGATGGCTGCTAAGCTTTTTAAGTAAGTGATTCTTTTCCTTCTCCAGGCAACACATTTAAGCTTTTTGTTTCTCTGATTTGCTGATATTATTGCTGGTTGATGAATGATTATCATGTCCTTTATCATCCTTTTGCTAGGCTTTTTCCCTTGATATATAATTTTTTTGGGATTGAATTTCGGTATCTACTTGGAAATGTTTCGTTTCTCTCCCCGCCCGCCCAAACCAAAAAAAAAAAAAACAATAACATATCCAGTGTAATCCCATAAGTGGGGTTTGGGGAGGGTAGGATGTACGCAGGTCACCCCTACCTTTGTGGTATAGAGAGACTATTTCCGATATACCCTCGGCTCAAAAGATAGAGAATATTACTGTGTCTGCTCTCTTAAGCTTTTCGGGCTCTCGGCCAACAACGCTTTCTTTCGCTTAGAATAATGTTCATTACTCAATTTTGGTTTATACAGTTTGTATTGGTGAAATGGTTACCGTACACTTGACTCTCTGTTATATGTAGATGGCAGTTCGTTATAATTAATGTGTCATCCTTAAAAGTTATTGGAATAGTTCTTGAAGGAAATATACTTACAATAACAACAACAACAACAACAACAACCCAGTGAAATCCCACAACGTGGGGTCTGGGGAGAGTAGATTGTACGCAGACCTTACTCCTACCAAGGTAGGACGGCTGTTTCTGAAAGACCCTCGGCTCAATAGAAAGCATAAAGAAAGCAAAAAAGAGGTCAGAATGAAATATACTTAGTTGATAAAAAAAAATGGTTATTGCAATAGTTCTTCATTTTTCTTGCTTTTCATGTCCTGTCTTGGAATTATTTGTGATTTTGAGACATCGAGAAAATTATATTCAGGAAAGGATAGCACTGTTCATGACGTCATATAGGATAGGACTAATTCACGGGTTGTTATTATAACTTTTGTATGATAAAGAATTGAAAAATATAGCCTAGGGGACGTGTAGGTTGAAGCTCAAAACTCTCCAAAAGAAGGGAGGTAAGTGGAGTCCTGTCAAACTAGGACTGGTCTCGCTTGTTCACATGCTTGGATTTAATGGTTCTGGTGTCGCCTTGAGGTATTGCTGACTTTTGTGTATCTTTGCCTTCTTTACATTTCTTGTCGTGCAAGGCTCTTCAGTATCGTTGTTATTTTAAACCAAAAATTCAAGCTCTGTCGTATTGCTTTATAAGGGTGGTATTTACTTAACGTCTGACAGTCCAACTGATCCCCAATTACTCTTTTTTTAAAAAGGTGTGACGTACAGTTGTTGGTGACCTCTCTCTGTACAAGATCAATTCAAACTCACGAAGGAATCATCATTAAGGCTCTTGATTGTGGTGCTGCTGTTGCAGGACGTGATACTTTAGCAAAGACTGTTTATGCCCAATTATTTGATTGGTTGGTAACTTAGAAATCCTTTACGGCATCCAATAGTCAATGTTTAACTTACATAAGTTGATTATATATGAGTATGTCGTCGTTTGTTTGTTTCAGGTTAGTTGAAAAGATTAATAGATCTGTTGGTCAAGATCTTGATTCCCAGATACAAATTGGAGTTTTAGATATATATGGATTTGAATGCTTTAAGCAGAACAGGTTAGTTACATGTTATCTTTTGAAAAATAATGTAGTATATGGAAATAACAGATTGCTACATTTATTGAAAGGTATAAATAAAGGTAGGTTATTGGAAGTCCTTCTAGAATCAGATTTGTAAATATACATCCAGAAGCTGTGGATCAATTTTTTGGCTCAAGCTTCAATTTTCCATTGCATCCCCTTTAGTGCAATTGTAATGCATTGAGCCTTCTGTAGTTGTGCAACGTCAACTTAAATTACTCATTAGGTAAAAGAAAAAAAACTCAAGATTGCAGGCATATACTCCTACTGATTCTTCACAGCTGTTAAAAGATCATGCCCATATTTTTGGTGAAAGCATGTAATGAAATATATGAAAGGCAATTCATAGTTGCGCTTGGGCGATGTTTAGCACCTAAAAGTAATGATCTATTAGACGTGACCTCTCACAAGGCTTTATTTGAATGCTATTCATGCTTTACTGAAAGCTTAACTGAAACTTGATTAGTATATGAGCTTGCTGACAATGATTGAAATTGTTAGACAAATAATGTTGTAGAATTGCATAACCGTGGGCTATGAAAAATCATTTAATTATCTATTTTTTCATAAGCAGTTTTCAGCGTAGAATGTAGATTGGAGATGAAAGGTTGAGAAGTTATTGGATGTTCGTAAACAGGAAAGTGTTAAGTGTTGGAGTTATTGTGGAAATATCTAATCATTATAGCCTCTGAGAATTGTCTTCCCATTAGGTCCACAATATAGTGGCTTGTTTGCTAAATTGGTTCTTTCCACGAGCTATGAGTTTGAAACCAATATTAGCCTATCATGTGCAGTTAATATGTGCTTAAAGTAGGGGTATTTTTCCTCAAAACTCAGATGGGTTGTCTTTACCTTCAGTTTATACTCTACGGACCAAGTGTTAGAGTGAACCCCCAAAATAAGGAGAGAAAAACAGTTTTCTGATGGCTTATTAGCTTGAAAGATTGTCATGTCAAATCAATGTCTTTTTTTTGTGTGGGGGGGGGGGGGGGGGGGGGGCTAAATGGAGTTACAAATTATAGAAACTGGGAAGCTTGAAAATAAGGAAATCCCAAAAGAAAAAACTGTCACGACCCGTTTTCTAAACAAGTCATGACTGGCACTTGGTGCCTTGACTTGACTGAGCGAGCCAGCTTGACTGTTCTAACCTATACTTCCATAACACATAACCCATGTGCATCTAAATAAATAACTTGACTCTCAAAACTCTAATGCAAACAATCCTTAAAATAATCCACATGAATCTCGAAATCCATAAATACTGAAACGTACTAAAAATGATCCCAAGTACCGTTATCAACCATAACCCAACTAAAACACGTCTATGAAGCCTCTACTGGAGTACTAAAGGAAATGCACAGGACATAGGGTTCCTGGCTCCCAAAACATATGCTAAATAAAGGAATAAATGAATAAACATATACGAGTCCCCACCGAAAGCAAGAAGTGGAGCTACCAAAAGCACGGAGAGCAATGATCTCTAGCCTGTAGTCTGTTTGTCCACAAAATTGGCACCTACGTTGTACTGCAGACCAACGTAGGTTCCCAAAAGATAACGTCAGTACAATCCACCGTACTCAGTGAGTCTCAACATTTTTTTTTGAGAAGGTAACATGTATGTATTAAACACAGAACAGTACATGGGTTGTACTGAAACCATATTTACAAGTGAGCAGAAGAGAGCAAAACCAGTCTACAGTTCTAACAGGAACCTAATGAGTCTAGGATAGATATAGTATCCTCTGGGTAGATCTGGTTACACCAAAAAGAAAAAAGCTTAATACAGTTAAGCTTGATCTCCTGCATTGTGTTGCTGCTGTTCTCAAAGCATCTAGAGTTCCTTTCTTTCCAAATTGCCCACCAAATGCAAGCAGGGACCATCTTCCATCTGTTTATGTCATTTGCTCCAGCTCCAGCTGCCTCCCAACTAAAGAGAGCTTCAGTAATCTTTCTAGGCATTGTCCAGGCTATGCCTCTGAGATTAATGAAGATCTTCCATAGCTGATCAGTTATCCTGCAGTGCAAAAATAAGTGACCAATTGTCTCTACTTCTTTTTCACAGAGAAAACATCTTGAGCACATAGTCCAGTTCCTCTTCTTTAAATTTTCATGTGTGAGCACAGCTTCCTTTGCCAGTAACCATGAGAAGCATGCAACCTTGCATGGTATCTTGGTCTTCCAAATATGCTTCCAGGGCCAGTTGGTGACTTGAGGTGTTGGTTGGTTTATCATTTTATAGGCTGCATTAACACTGAATTTTCCACTACTATGTCCTTGCCATCTCAATGTGTCATCCCTGTTTTGAGTTCCTGTGAAATCAACCAGTTGTTTGTAGAACTCAACCATTCTACTTATCTCCTAATCATTCAGGTCTCTTCTGAGTATCAATTCCCAACCTTGAGGTGACCACATTTCAGCTATAGATCTCTGTTGGTGATGAGCTAAAGCATATATGTCAGAGAATAGATCCTTCAAAGCTCCATTCCCCAGCCAATTATCATTCCAGAAGGATGTCCTGTTACCATTTAGCACTCTGATTGAAACTTGACTCTTTAGAGCGGGCCATAGTACCCTTATAGACCTCCAAAGACTAACTCCATAAGTTGAGTTCACTGGTTTAGTCATCCAGTTGTCTTGTACTTCATATTTGGCTTTGATTACCTTGCTCCATAAGCATTGAGGGTCTTGAGAGTACCTCCATAACCATTTCAACTTGAGGGCTTTGCTGTGATTCTTCAAATTTCTAATTCCCAATTCACCTTGAGCCTTGCTGAGAATTACCTCTTCCCACTTGACCAAGTGATAGGCTTTTTTTTCTTTTTTACCTTGCCACAGGAAGTTCCTTCTTATGCTGTCCAATCTTTCAATGACCCCCACCGGAATGGGAAAAAGGGACATCATATAGGTTGGTAGAGAGTCTAATACAGAGTTAATCAGAGTGAGCCTTCCTCCCATTGACAAATATTGACACTTCCATCTTGAGAGTTTCTTTTCACATTTCTCCAGGACATTGTTCCATATGCCAGTAGATTTTGACTTGGCCCCCAGTGGCATGCCAAGATAAGTAGTAGGAAGAGTCCCCACTTCTCCCCTCAAGATCAGTGCTAAATCCTCCATGTTTGTTACTTCATTAATTGGGAAGAGATGACTCTTTCTGCAATTAATATGCAGCCCAGAAATGCCTTCAAAAAGGACCAGTATAATTCTCAAAATTCTCAGTTGTTCCACTTCTGCATCACAAAAAATTAAGGTGTCATCAGCATATTGAAGATGCGTAATCTCCTGAATGTTGTGTCCATTCATAGCTACCTCAAAGCCTTTAATCCACCCATTAAGTTTGGCTGTTTTGACCATGTTGTTTAAACCTTCCATGGCTATTATGAAAAGAAAAGGTGACAAGGGATCACCCCGCCTGAGACCTCTCTGAGCAGAGAAGAATCCTTCTGGAGAACCATTGATGATGACTGAGAATCTGACAGTCGATATGCAAAATTTTATCCATTTAACCCATTGTACTCCAAATCCCATTTGTTGTAACATGCTTAGTAAGAAGTTCCAATTCACATGGTCAAATGCTTTCTCAATATCTAGCTTGCAGAGGATGCCAGGCTTCTTCTGTTTCTGTCTTGAGTCTACTGCTTCATTGGCTATTAGTATGGCATCCATTATTTGCCTTCCTTTTATGAATGCCATTTGTTGAGAATCTACCAGTTTTTCCATCACCTTTTTCAGCCTCTCAGTCAAGACTTTTGCAATAATCTTGTAAATGCTGCCTATTAGGCTTATAGGTCTGAAGTCCCTCAGCTCCTTTGCACCATTCTTCTTAGGGATCAAGGCAATGTAGGTTGCATTGAAACTCCTTTCAAATAGGCCATGGGAATGGAAGTTGTGAAACACCCCCATGATGTCTTGTTTAAGTACCTCCCAACATTTGATAAAGAATCCCATTGTAAAGCCATCAGGTCCTGGTGCCTTGTCCGTAGCACACATTTTCAAACACCCTAAAACTTCTTGTTCATCGAATCTGCTTTGTAGCAAATTCTTATCTTGCTCAGTTATTGTTGGACAATTCCCAAAATTGCTTGCAGGTCTCCATTCTTCAGTCTCTGTGTAGAGTGTTTTGTAGAAATCTACTATCTCATTCTTGATTCTCTGTGGTTCTGTGATTAATTCTTCCTGGATCATTAAGTGATCAATGTTGTTGCACCTTTTGTGAGCATTGGCAGTCTTGTGAAAGAACTTTGTATTC
This sequence comes from Lycium barbarum, assembly GCF_019175385.1. Taxonomy (NCBI): domain Eukaryota; kingdom Viridiplantae; phylum Streptophyta; class Magnoliopsida; order Solanales; family Solanaceae; genus Lycium; species Lycium barbarum. Next base: position 47,857,414 of record NC_083340.1, read on the forward strand.
TTGTCTCTTTCTTTGAGCCAGATGGCCCTGGACCTTTGTCTCCGGGCCACTTCTTCATTCTTTAGAAGATCTTCATACTTCAGCAATAGTGATGCCTTCTCCACCATTTCCCCTTCAGTTAGAATTCTTACTTCTAGCACTCTGTCCAGTACTGCCAATTGATTGAGCAGGTCTGATTTTTGTACTTTCAGGTTGCCTTGGCTGCTTTTGCTCCACTCTCTTAGTTTACCTTTCAAAGCCTTCAATTTACAAGCTAGAACATAATCAGGTTTCCCTTCGAAGTCAAATGTTGTCCACCAACTCTTGATTCTATCAACAAAGCCATCAGTATTCAACCACCAATTGTCAAATTTGAAATATGACTTTGGTTGGTCCCAATCTCCACATTGCAGAACAATAGGGACATGATCAGATGTCACTCTCTGAAGGAGAGATTGTTTAATATTGCTAAAACTGTCATCCCACTCTTCAGAGATTAGGATTCTGTCAATTCTTGAAGCACTAGTGTGATTGTCCCCTCTGTACCAAGTATAAGGACCTCCTTCTAGCTGAAGATCAATAAGACTCATATCCTCTATGAAGTCTGAGAATTCCACCATAGCTATGGCCTTCTCCTACAATTTCTTTTCTCTGTCGGGAATCTAACAATATTGAAGTCCCCACAAATTGCCCATGGGCCTTCCATCAGACCCCTGACAGCACTTATTTCCCACCAAACCTCTTCTCTTTCAATGTCACAATTTGGAGCATACACCTCTGTAATATGGCATTCAAAGTTCTGTAACTGGCCTTCAAATCTGCTAGTCAAAGTATATGACCCAATCTGAAAAATCTCCCCTTTCCATACCCTTCTATCCCATATCATCATGATTCCACCTCTAGTTCCACTGGCTTTTAGACATGCATAACTTGCCCATCTTCCTCCCCAAATATAATTAACATCATCTTCTACATCCCCCTCAAGCTTTGTTTCCTGCAAACATATAATGTCTGCACCCCAATCAAGAATAGAATTCTTCACCAACCTCCTCTTATCCATGTTATTTAATCCCCTCACATTCCATGTGACTAATTTGAGCTTCATTGATCAATTAAAGTTAAAGCCCTTCCCCTGCTCCTATTTCCATCACTTTTGAATTTAACATCAAAAGAGACCAGTCCCTTCAGTTCTTGTGTCCCCTTGAACCTGCTCTTCTTAATATTAATCTCTGATTCCATCTTCTTTGCTTGTCTACTACTATCAATCTGCAAGAGAAGTTCCATGGCTTCTTCTTTGTGCCCCTGAAAGTCAACTCCAAACAATTTGTTTAGCTTGAGTAAGTATCGGCGGATCCAAATAGGCGTATCTATTTCTTTGTCTGAGCATCCATCTTGTTGATGAACCAAAATTGGTTCGGCATCCTCAACTTCCCAGATTTCCCCACAATTCCCCAATTCTGCAGTATCGCAAGTAAGCTTTGGTTCCTCCATTCTCCTCACTAAAGTCCGAATAAGATTTTGAATAAAAGCTGAGAAAGAAGTCATAATTTATCATAAAGTATTGCAACACAATGAAGCAAAAAACAGAAAAGAAAAAAACCACTAAAACTCAATTCTTTTGTTCACGTTGAGCAACTGCCTGCAACAAAATCGATATTTAAGTTGTGAAATGTCCAGTAATGAAGGAACATCTTCTAAGTTCAAGAAAATAAATGGAATGCATTAATAAAATGTAACCACAACATAAATGTGCAAGAGAATTAATACCAAGGAACTGCTGGGGTGGAACTCATTTAATAACTTTGATAATGTTGACCAATTTGCAACCAACAGAACATAATAGACGTAGGCTCAGTTTATTAGTCCTTTCTTTTTGTTTTCTTTTAGTTGTTCTAGTCGACTGAACTTTTCTTATGCCTGTGATGGCACTTAGTAACCCTTTATACGGTTACTCTTAGCCCTTTATACGGCTACCGAATCTTTTGCATCATTATGAAAATATTAGCAACTGTTTATACGGCTGCTCGTAACCGTTTATACGGTTACCATTCATGTTGCACCTCATTGTATAAGAAAATTAATAACCCTTTGTACGGTTACTCGGAGCCCTTTATACGGCCACCAATTCTTGTATGCATCATTATGGAAGCATTAGCAACCCTTTATACGGCTGCTTGGAACCCTTTATGCGGTTACCATTTCATTAAACTTTACATTAAAGTTTCAAGTCATCTACTTTGTCATAGACATGGCATAAGCACAAAATGTTTACATGATTCAGAAATATAAAGAGACTTTAATAAATGAGGAAGAACTTCTCTGTATAAGATATGGAAGAGAAGAATTTTACTTATGGAGGCTCACACTTATAGCATATTAGAGGAATGAGGGGATTTTTGTTTTCTAGGTCATGATTCAAGGGCATTAGACACTGTTTTGGGCTGGACAAAGTTAGCACAAAGCCTTTATACACAAAATAGGTAGGTACAACCAGTATCTTCATCAGACGGATAAGCACGAGGAAGTAAACAGAGAGCACGAGATAGATTCATTCAACGATAAATTATGTGAGTTCACTCGTTCCACTTAACTCGCATTAACATGTAGAAACATTTAATCGAACACCTTATGGGAAAGTTTAAACTCACCTCAGGATTCTTCCTTTCTAGCAAGATTAACTTCTACCTTGTCAACAACAATCGACAATTCAATCTACATAATAATCGGGGTTCAAAACCTTACCCATATCTCAATTAGTAATAACAATTCTAAAGAGAACTCGTGGGTTACCTTGAAAGTACACTGATGGTGATCTTTGATTCTAAGTCTATGGAACTGCTGATGTTTTATATCCGTGGGACAGTGGCAACGTCCGTCAAAACCCCAAAAATAAGTATTGCACAGTTAATTCTCTTAATGCTCCACTACGTCGCTGAAACTAAAGGCACTAGGGCATATTATTCTTTTCTATTTGTTGCTGCTGTAGAGTTTGAAAGGGTCTGCACATATCCTTTTGGCTTTTAATTAATCTATTCTTTTCCACATGCTTTCATAAATGGTGGAAGGTCAAATATGCCCTTAGTGTTTCCATCATTACTCAAAATGCTGGACATATACAGAAAGGCTCACTTGTGAGACTTAATTAATTCTCACTTAGTCCCTTCCTATCACGTGACCCCTTTGTAGGTAAAGAAATAATATTAATTATATCCTTGGAATATCACTTTCTAGAAAAATAATTAAGTAATACCTAGTTTGGCCCTTCACTTTATATCATGAGCAGTTTGACATATTTTTAGTACTTTGTTTAGACGGTGTGGGTCTTATACCTCTCGAGCACATTACTAATGTTAAACTTGCTGCCACTGAAATTTTAAACCTAAAACCTTACGGGACTTTACAAAAACATTATGCTCGGTGTGGCACAAAGTGATTTTAAGCAATTATGGTTTTCGACACAATAGGAAGATGTGAGATCTGAGATCATAAAAAACATGTTTTGTTTAGGCTCATGGAATCCATTTTCCAGGTTTTACCCCTCTTTTCATCTCTCAATTCTCAATTAGACAAAAGACCGCTAGTTTCTTCTTGCAAGTCACGTGGATTTGGAATTTTCTTGTAAACTTGTTCGTGGCTTTTCAACTTTTCTTTTAGGGCTTTGTTCATTTGCGTGGAATTGTGTTCTCTTGGAATTTCCATTTCTTTTGGACTTTGAATGGCGCTGAGGTGAAAAATCACACAACTACTAGCCGCCTTTGTAATTACTATGGGCCTTTTGTGCTATCAGGAGACTTAGGATTGGCACTGAACATTCAATCCTTCTTTATTTAGAAGTTATGTTACTCGGACTCTTCACTTTCGGTGCCGCACCCGTGTCGACACGACATGGGTGTGGGTGTGGGATCCGTACCCGATCTGGTCAACCGATTTTGGATACTTTGACCAAAATCCACGTAGAAATTCTGGACAGATTCAATGATTTCTTTAATTAAAACTAAAGCAAGGTGAAATTGAAGAAAATGGAATACCTTGTATATAAAAATTTCTATGACACTTTGTTTCCTTTTATCTCCTTCGGGGATTCTCCTCTTGATCAATATTTTTTCCTCAAGTTTTCCACATAATATTCCATAATTTAGGTTTTATAACTGTACAACAACAACAACATACCTAGTGAAATCCCACAATGTGGGGTTTGGGGAGGGTAAAGTGTATGCAGACCTTATCCCTATCTCGGAAGATAAGGAGGCTGTTTCCGAAAGACCCTCGACTCAGGTTTTATAGCACTATTTTTAGATATTTGAATTTTTTTAGCTGAATCCCCGCACCTGTATCAATAACTGGATCCGTATCCCCGAATCTTAAAATTTAGATCATGAAGGATCCGACATCTAGATCCGCACCCGTATCAGACACCCGCACCCGAATCCGAGTAACTTAGCTCGGAAGACCTCGGCTCTGTTGAATATTGGTGCTCCTTTTGTTGGGGGGAGGGGGTGGAGATAAGTGCTTGAGGGCCCGTTTGGCTTAGCTTAAAAAAAGCAGCTTATAAGCTGAAAACCTTATAAGCTGGCCAGCCAAACACTCAAAAAAACTGAAAACAGCTTATAAGCCGTTTTCAGCAACTTATATGCTAAGACAAACGGGCTCTGAGTTTTTATTGAACATTGGGGAAATTCCATTTGAAGCATCGCCTTGCAGAAGATGGCTCTATCACCGGGAGCTGGCAATAGTTAGTTTGGTGTTTTAAGAAGCTAGTTTTCTTCCGGCTGGAGAGAGTTTATGAAAACCAGGCTGACTTCAACTAGATTTTTTAAACTAGGGAATTGTGAATAGCTTCCCAGATTTTCGATTTTCTTCCGTTGTATAAAAATCAACCTAGCAGCAAGTAATTGACAATCTTGTGCATTATCTATTGAATGTGACCACTGCTATAATAAATAAATAAATTAACAATAGGGCTGGGAATTATTTGGCCATTGCTTTTGAGTGTGAGACATGCTGGACATGAATCACTTGATACAGTTGAAAAAGACCATCCCATCCCTACGGTTTTGCTGCATCATTTACGAGAATGTAAGGAGCCACAGTTCCATCTATCCTTTTTACAAAAGGTTTCTGGCTGGAGCAATGTGGATAATCCAGGGGATCGTACTGGTTCTATCTTCACTTCATTAGGTTTTAGTTGTTGAACATATGAGATTAGTTAGTAGTGTTATAGCGGTAGGAATGACAATGTTTTCCAGACATGTGCTTCATTTGCCTTGGTATTGTGTGCTTGGGCACATATTTAGGACATTCTAAAATCAAATTACTTTTTGGTGCACCATGTGTGAATGAGTCATTTCTGATCTCCTGCGTGGTGCAAGGCCTTAGCTCTTTTAGTGATTCAATTCTTACTAGTCTCGAAGGAAGTTTGAAATTCTATGCTTTCAATTATGCAATTTTGATCATTTAGCTTCAATAGATCATTTTCTACCTTCTCATTAATAGAGCCTTCTTTCTTACTGAAGAAGATTGTTTGGGCAATGCTCCACAGCAGTTGTTCCAATTTCAGACACTGTTTTCGGTGTTGTAAGATTTGTTTTGATAAAAAAAGTTATTTGATTAAGAATGGGAAAATCTCCCGTATATAAGCCGCGTGAGAAGACGTAGAAAATCTGCAACATAATATGATTCTCTACAAACGACACTCAATCACCCAATCTTCGCTGTTGTAAGATTACCAAGCAGCTAAACCAATTTTGTTTTTTTAACACCGTCATCAAATATCATATGAACACTTTGTGCACTTCCTGACCCTGGTTTGCTGTATGAACGTTGAAACCATTGAATCCGGTCAAGTGTCAAGTTGACTTCATAAACTTGGACTTGGTGATGATATTCAGTTATCCTGCGGATATGCTGCTGCAAGTTTCTATTCCGTCATCTTGCCAACTCACTTAGCAATCATATTCCAAGTCCTTTGTTGTTATCAAATGCATCTCGTGGGCAATTCATGTTTGTGTTTAGCTCGATGTTTTGGTTAGTTAATATCTTTTTCTTGGGATATCTGGGATGCTTCTCTTAGCTTCATTTTCAAGAAGGATCTTGATATCCAAACATTGCGATAACTGGAAATTGGTACGTGAGCATTCCAATAACTGATTTCTGCACTATGCATTGTACAGCTTTGAGCAATTCTGCATCAATTTTGCAAATGAAAAGCTTCAGCAACATTTTAATGAGGTAAGTTGTACTGCTCTAGGATAAGTTACCCTTTCAAGAAAGAACTAGAGATCTTATGAATCTTAGTACAAGCTTGCTATAATACCCTTTTGATTTCAGTGTTTCTTCTTTCACCCTTTACTTATTTATTTCTATCCTGTTAAATTTCTAGCATGTATTCAAGATGGAGCAAGAAGAATATCAGAAAGAAGAAATCAATTGGAGTTACATTGAATTTATAGACAACCAAGATGTTTTGGATCTAATTGAAAAGGTTCCACACTTCTCCTCATGATCTGTTTTACAAAAAGTTTCTTGCATGTAATTTCTTACTTATACAATAGACTCTGCTATCAATTAGGTGATGCGACAAATGAAACACAGTATGCAACTCTATCAGAATATGTTGGTATACCAGTAGATGATTTAATTTGTCATGTGGTTCAGATCTTCAAATTGATTTGCGTAAGCTTAAGGAGCAACGTTACTGAGAGGGCAAAAAGAATTTCTGTATAAAGTTGTCAGCTGATATAGTATGTTAAATGTTTTATACCACATATTTCATGTAAGAAAGCTTGCAAACTTGGATATGCTAAATTTCTTTGGTTTTGTTACGAATTTGTGCTTACTTGATTATCATGGTGTATATTTGTTTTGTCATTCACTGAAAATTTTGAGCTAAATAAAAGATTTTGTTGAGGAGGATACAGTCATGATACTATGTGTTAGTATCTCCTATAATATGTCATTTGCCATTTGGCCTGGTGCTTAGTTTGGATGGTGCACTTTAGACTATTTATTAATTGGGATTTTAGCTTGGCAGAACCACTGGTGTTTATTAACCTGAAAGTTCACTAAGATCATTTTCAGATGTATAGGCATAATTTACTTCTGAAAATGTGTCTTTTGCTAACAGATATATGAGCATAATTTACTTCTAAAAATGAGTCTTCTACCTCTGCCGCAACTTTTTTTAATTTATGTTCAATTCCGGGGACCACATATAAAGGTACCGCATGCTTTTGTTGTTGGACAGAGTTGTCAGTTCTTAACTATTAGTGAATCCAGATGCAGCAAGGTTGTTTCTGGAAATGTAAATTGATTCACTGTTAGAAGCTTTTATGGTTTATTATGTTTTGGTTTTTCTTCTATCCCGTGTTATTAAAAGCCATCACTCCATCACTTAAAGTGATGAAAGGATGCAAAGCGAGGGGTTATTGCTCCATGGTGAAAACATGCGCCATGCGCTTAGAGAAGTGTGCGCTTCAAATAATGATTTTCTAAGTGATCTCAGCGTGAAGCGATTGGTTCATCGAGTCTCAAGTTTGAGAAGTTGGATCATTAATGACATAATTTACGTTGATATGCCGAAATTATTTTTGAATTGCAATTTGATTATTATATTACTAAATTCACATGCGTTTGGTAGATACTAATTTTTTGTAAATTGTGCGCTTCACTACACATTGGGCTCCAAGTCCCATGGACCTAGTCGTGTTTTTCCCATTTCACTTTAAAAACTGCTTCTATTTCTACTTTGAAGCTGGACTCTTTTGACTTACTCAATGTCAAATGTGTTTTGCAGAAGCCTATTGGGATAATTGCTCTTCTGGATGAAGCTTGGTATAAAATATGCCCATGTGGTTTGTTAAATTTATTCCCTTTTAGAAATTTTGGGTGTAACATCTCCTTATCTTGATGTATTCACCATTGCAGCATGTTCCCGAAGTCTACGCATCAAACTTTCTCAAATAAGTTGTTCCAGAATTTTCGGGGGCATCCACGATTAGAGAAGGCAAAATTTTATGAAACAGATTTTACCATGTCCCATTATGCTGGCAAGGTATGTCAAACTAAGAGACATTTGAAAGCTCAGTTTATGTTCATGGAGAATGATTGCTATTGTTACTCATGTTTTAGTGCTTATTTTGAAGGTGACATACAAGACAGAAACATTCTTAGATAAAAATCGTGATTATGTTGTGGTGGAACACCGTAATTTGTTATCTTCTTCGGAGTGTCCTTTTATTGCTGGCCTCTTTCCTTCCCTTGGAGAAGAATCTTCTAGGTCATCATACAAGTTCTCTTCAGTAGCCTCACGGTTTAAGGTATGAAGCTTATTCTAATGTGGAGTTGTTTACTTCCACTGCAATTGACATCCCAAGCTAAGAGTTTACAAGTTTTCTTGTCATCGTTTGGTGGAACTAACACGAATCAATTGCTTGCATATATGTAGGCGTTGGACATGTTGTTAGCCTAAATATGTCATAAATTTTCCCCAACATGGTTGATAAACTCTGGTGTTAAGTATCACTCTTTATTTAAAATTAAGAGTAAAATGATAGTGATAGGTGGATGGAGTTTCTATAAATTTCTGGCAAGTCAAATCTTTCAGGGAAGTAGATTTTAAAGCCTTTGGGATTAAGGAGAGCTGAAACAAATTAAGCATGTGTTGCTAAAGTAGTAATATGGACATCGTGTTGATTCCTAGTAAATTGGTAGAGTGCCTATGTAAGTGTATGTGTGTGGGCCGTGGGGCCATACATCTTGTATATGCTGTATTGTAGTATACATATAGAAAGTGGTATTTGTTATATAGGAAAGCACATGCATTTACTTGTAGTGTATCATTGACATACCCTGCTTTGTATAAAAAATGTTGGGGTTTAAACTTTCATTTTCACAATCCTTTTGACATTGGCCTTGCGGTGTGCCTTTTTTTTTTTTTTTTTTTTTTAAATTTCTGGTGCAGTGATATAGATAATATATTTGTTAGATTATGTTGTCCCTCACATCTTCTTCTCTGTAGCAACAACTCCAAGCTCTCATGGAGACGCTCAGCTCAACAGAACCACACTATATTCGTTGTGTGAAGCCAAATTCAATGAATCGGCCTCAAAAATTTGAGAACCTCAGCATCTTGCACCAACTGCGTTGTGGGGTGAGTTGATATAGAATTTGTTTATTGCCATATGCCAAATGTTCTGGCTCTTCACTCATTTTACTGATAAGATTTGTTTTTTTTTATTTTTCCATGGAGTTGCTTTATGCTATTTAATCTTGGTTTCTTGCATATGGTATTATAGTGGAATGTTTCATGCCTGCTTCTATATAACTTCGCATGCTTAATTTTCTTTCATTGTTCTTCAATATAACTTCGCATGCTTAATTTTCTTTCATTTTTCTTCAAGATTTGCCTATTATTCTCTGATTCTATTTTGGAATGATGTTGGATAGGTGGGCTGTTTTTCCTGTCAGTTACTTGCCTGTTTTCTTTTTAGTAGGGTCTCTTGTTTTAATATTTTTCTTGCCCTTTTTTCCTGTTTGGTTATGTTTTCTCATTTGACTCATTTCAATTCTTGAACTGCTCATTAGTAGTGCAATTTGATTTTGTTTTCTCTTCCATTGCTTTCCTTTGTTTGGCACTTTAAATTAATCTCCTCAGCTTCTTTACGTTCTGTGTTTCAAAGTATGAAGCTAAGTTCTTTCAAAGAAGAAGCTTCAATGAACGTATGTATGTTTGTTATGCTTCTAATTACACATTCATTCACTTTGACTTGAGTGTATATGACATTGATTTCTTAAGTCGGTTTTGCTTCTTCCATTGGGTCACAGTGTGATCTGTGGAACTTTTGGGGAACTGATTTTATATATACTTTTTTCTGCAGCCTTCATGCTGCAAAGTCCTTTTCTTAACCATTTGAAAATGAAAAGGCTGTGCATGTGCATTTTCTTGAATGGAATGTTCTAATTTATCAGTAATATGATACATTGCAGGGTGTTCTTGAGGCCGTGCGCATAAGTTTGGCGGGTTATCCCACGCGCAGAACTTACCATGAATTTATAGATCGATTTGGGCTAATTGTTTTAGACATGTTGGATGGCAGGTGGGTTTGCTTTAGTCCTTACTATTATAGCTCTGTTGGTGAAATTATTTGACCCCCTCTTTTGTATTTTATTTTCTGTTTTCTTGCACTGGATTTGTAATGGGATGTCGGAAACATCAAATATGGCCAACAAACATCTCCATGCATATTAATTCATTGGTTAGTTTAGCAGAGCTACCAACTTAATGTTTTTTGCTAGTTGGTTTTGTGACAATGTTAAAATTCAGATTAAAATGGCAGTTGTTCATCCAAACTGTGGTTTGCGTTGGCCGGCTTACGTAAGAAGGAACTATTGTGCTGCTTGGTTTTTTTTACTTGGCATGCTTATCAAAGTTATTGCAGTTAACCTGATAGAGGGATATGGTATCCAGTTCAATCTCCAATGAGCTTAAATTTCAGATTCAAATTGGGGCTTATTTATCAAACATAGGATTTCTGATGTCTGAGAAGGATATCCTTTTGCAGCTTGCCCTTTTTGCTAGGCATAGTTATCATACACATTGCAGTTAAATTGGCAAAGGGACGTGACTCAGGGTCAATTATTTTGAATATTGGAGGAAATAATTAACTAGATGACGGGAAAAAGGGAAAACCAGTAAAAACGAACTTAATAAATGTAAGTGCAAAGTATTTTTTCATCTAGAAGTTGAACACCATCATGCATAGATCAATGTATAATTTAGGATAGGAAGTTTCAGGGGTGCAATCATTTGAAAAGACCGGAAAGTGCTAAGTATCAAAATTCTGTTACGTTGCTAATTTAAAAGCAGTACAGTAAACATTAAATGCGTCAGTGAAAACTTAATAACCAAACAATGATTTCCCACAAAATGCAACCAATCATCTATGCACCTTAGAATTTCAGGTGTGCTCCTAAATCGGGCAAAAAATAATAATTGGAGTCTGGTTTTCTGTTTGGCAATCTTCTAACTTTGTCTTGGCACCCACTTTAATCTTTGTCACTTACCATCTGAAGTTGAATAAGAGCAAATTTACTGGCTTAAGTGGGCATGGTTATGGCCTGCCTTAAATCGTCAAGATTGAAGCATGTAATAGTTGGTGTTTTGGCAATTCAATTATTCTGCTTGGATTCTTTTGAAGACTGGTATAAGGCATGAAAGTAAATTTGATAAATAATAACTTGGGCAACATAGGGTTTTTAAGAATAAAGTTGGATGATGAGATTAATCTTACCAACATCTGTTGGTGCAGCATATGGCTACTTAAAACTTTGTTCAGTTGTTGTATGTTCATATATGATCAATATATGACTGATTCTGCAATCTGCAGTATATCAATATCTAGAAATTTCCCTTTGGTAATGAGATATGGCTTGTCTTTCGGGTTTATATAGTGAAGTACCCTTTTTTCCATGTTAATTCCTTTCTGGCAGATGTTGATATTTCATTGTTGTGAATACGCTGGACTACATTGTTTTTTTTAAGTAAAACAAAAGTTAAAGATGCAGGAGAATGTCAGCTGAGTGTTTTAGTAACAATATCCTTCATTGTAAACATCAATGTTGTTTTGGTCCCTTCCTGCACTTTATATTGATTTTGTATCTTATTAAACTTTGTTTGATCTTTTTTTTTTTCCTGTGTCCAGTAATGATGAAAAAACTATCACAGAGAAAATACTGCAGAAACTTAAGCTTGGGAATTATCAGGTTTCTGTAATAATCTTTTGCACAAACTTCTCAAAGTTTGATGCTCTGGCAGTTGCAAATTTAAGTTTAATTTCCGGCTGCTAATTTTCACGCGCCTTGTAATCTTCTGCTGTGAGTTTCTTGAAGTAATGTCGTGTTTTTCATTTCTGCAGTTGGGAAAGACGAAAGTATTTCTTAGGGCTGGCCAGATTGGTATTTTAGACTCACGACGTGCTGAGATTTTGGACTCTTCTGCAAAGCAAATACAAAGTCGGCTACGGACATTTCTTGCACGCAGGGACTTCATCTCAAACCGAATGGCTGCAGTTCATCTACAGTCTTGCTGCAGAGGTCCGTCTTCTCACTATAATGTCTTACTGCAAAATTATACTTTGTCCAGAATAGTGCATAGCTGTCTGATTTCCCCAAAAATAAATCCACGTGCCTATTACTATTGCAATAGTTTGCTTTGCTTATGTGCTTTTCCACAAATCTGTAGATCAGAAGGGAATGATGTTATTCTCTACCTGTTCCTAGTTTTAAACTTACCATTTTTGATTGAAAGAGATAACATCTCTTTATACGAAGATCTTATGTAATATACTATTAGTTTCTAGTCTAGTCTAGTAGAAATACGTTGTGGTTTTGGTTGTCCCCTTATTCACAACTTTTAGGTTCTTGTTTTTTTCCCTTTTTCGGGGAACAAAACTTTGTTTAGAAGTAATCTTTGATGTATTTTTGTTTTTATAGGACGGATCTTGACATTCATCTAGTTTGATTTGTACCTTAGGCTTTGCGACCTCTTAGGATTCTCCTAACTTTTCTGGTTTAACTCTTTTTCATTAATGGGACCAATAAATAAAAGAACTGCGACATTTTGCTTGATGCTAGTATATCTGAAATTCTAGAAGCAGAAAATTCAAATATCTGTTTTGTTCTCGCAGAAATTTAATTAGGCTGCAAGACCTTTTCTTGCTCTCTTGATTCCTACATTTGTTGTACGGACTTGAATAATATGCAAATGTAATTGCAATCGGCAAACAAGAGTCAACTTCCTAGGTGATTTAATTATGCTGTAGAGGTTCTTTCTCTCAGTACAATATCTCTCAGGCAGATTTCTAGGATCAACATATCTTCCATCTCCCAATATTCTACAGTTTGTTAAGTTGGAAACTGATGGTGTCGTTATGATCATACTGTAAACCGAAGCCACATGCAGCCAAAGGGCTGAGTCATTTTCTAGTCAACCTGATTTGTTTTCCCACTTTCCCTTTAAAGTGAAATTCAGTCGTATTGCAGCTTGAGTATGGGAATCATTTTCTAGTCACAACCTGATTTTGTTTCCCCACTCTTATTCGTTATCCTGTTTATGAGAACATATGCAACAAGTAGTGTAATAACATACTTCCTCCTGGATAAAGATGAAGTGTGATGTGCTCTGATATTTTAAATTGAAGCAGCTTTATTGAATAAATAATAGATTGTCATGTTTTCTCTTCGGATCGTGATTTCTTGTAATCGTTGGTTGAATATATAACTCTTTCTGGTAATTGGCTCTGAGAAAACAATACATCCTACTTGTCATATCTGAAAAAGATGAAGTCTCCACTCTGGTTTTAAGAGTGTGTGTTCTGACTTGTGTTTATTTTTATTTGCTTATATTTGTATGTTTTATGTGTTTTAATGCTAATGGCAGGTGGCTTTTCCTGCATCTTTATTGGTTTGAGCACTAAATGAGGCTTGAAAACATTACCGACTTTTTGTAGGTTATCTTGCTCGTAATATATATGCTGCACTGCTGGAAGCATCGGCTGCCATCATAATTCAAAAATATGTGAGACAGTGGATCGTGAGGAATGCTTATGTGAAACTTTATGCTTCTTCACTGATGATACAGTCTTGCACTCGTGGTTTTGCTGCTCGACGGAAGTTCTTACATAGGAAGGAGAATAAGGCTGCTACTATCATTCAGGTGAGTATGTGCCTTTGCCACCTGTTACAGCTGGTACATTCATAAATTTGTGCTTTTACATTCAAACAAGAACTATTTAGATGGGATGACAGTTGTGGCCCCCCCTCCTCCCCCACACCACCCAAAAAACAGGGGGAAAAAGAGAGATAAAAAACGAAAATAGAAATTGGTTCTAAGCTAATGTTTGATATTTTTTCTGCTACTGCATAGGCACATTGGAGAATGTGCAAGTTGCGCTTAGCTTATCGTCATCGTCAATCCAATATTATTGCAATTCAATGCCTGTGGAGGCGAAAAATGGCAAGAAGAGAGTTCAGAAGGCTCAAACAGGTGGATACTTCTCTTTTTTAATGTGTAGGTTGCAAATCTCTGCTTGAAATTTCTCCATTTGATGATGGAGATATCGTCATTGTTATGAGGGACAAACATATCATTAAAGTGGTTAAGGTAGCATGGCAAATGTAGTAGCTGCATGGTCAATATTTTCATGGAATTAATTATTGTTCTAGCTGACTCTGTGCTGCTTTTAGTCAAAAGAAGCTTATGATTGCATCTGCTGAAAATGCATTGCTGTAATACGAAGACTTGACAACGATTAGCCTGCAATTATTGGTGACCATGTCAGTTAGTCTGTCTGCTTTTAGTCAACAGAAGCTTGTGATTGCATCTGCTGAAAATGCAATGCTACAATACGAAGACTTGACAACGATTAGCTTGCCATTATTGGTGACCATGTCGGTTAGGCTGTCTGCTTTTGACTTTTAGTCAAAAGAAGCTTGTGATTGCATCTGCTGAAAAATGCAATGCTACAATACGAAGACTTGACAACTATTAGCCTGCCATTATTAGTGATCATGCCAATTAGTCTGTTGTGCTTGCATAAAGCATAAGAAAAATGCCAGGATATGTCTAGGCATAGCCTTTTAGGACACACATTTCCAGTGCTTTAGATGTTAATTACAAAGTTCTGAAAGTAAAAGGTAGTGATAAAACAGTATTAGCAGCCAAGTGAGAAATGCTGTCATCTGTTGCCTTTTATGTATGAATCGGGTCATAAGACTGTTTACGTTTAAAAGGACTACAATATCAGTGTTGTAGTTTTTATTTCTCAGATCTTCTTCATTTTGTTGCATAATTTTCTGTTTATTGAAAAATGGTGTGTTTCTCTCTCCTCTCTCCGACTTTTCTCTCTCCTCTCTCCTCTGCTCAACGGTAACTTTTCTCGCTCAAGTTTTCTGGCCACCGTCACGTTCAGGTAACGCCGGCTAATTTTCCGGCCAGATTTACTTTTTTTTTGCTGCTCCGTCGACGGCGAATTTTCCGGCTGTGAACAGTACGCCGGCAGTGAACAGTACTCCGACGCTGAACAGTGTTTCCCGGCGACGAACAAGTTCGGTTTAACTGGAGTTGGTACCTCCGGTTGCCATATCTAGTCTTTGTTCATACACTTGTAGTTACATTTTGCTGATTTTAGACCTTTAAATAACTTATTAGTTCATACTCGTTTTCGTGGCTTTGGGTATTGATGGTAGACTAGGGTCATGTTTTCGTTCGGGGACGGGGACGAGGGTTAGGAAGGGTAAGTGGGTTAAAGGAGCGTCTAGGTTGAGAGTAGGCTCTTGGAACATTGGGACGCTAACGGGGAAGTCCATAGAGCTAGTTAAGATTCTTAAGAAGAGGAAGATTAATATAGCTTGTGTCCAAGAGACCAAATGGGTAGGTCCTAAAGCTAAGGAGGTAGACGGATATAAGCTTTGGTTCTCTGGTAGAACGAAGTATAGGAATGGGGTAGGCATTTTAGTAGATAGTGATTTAAGGGATCAGGTGGTAGAGGTTAGGAGAGTCACTGATAGGATGATGTCGATTAAGGTGGTCGTTGAAGGGCTCACTTTGAACATTATTAGTGCATATGCGCCGCAAGCGGGCTTAGGCGAGGAGGAGAAGAGGCGTTTTTGGGAGGATTTGGACGAGTTAGTGGGAGGCATACCGCCTACGGAGAAGCTTTTCGTGGGAGGGGATTTCAATGGACACATCGGGTCTATTTCGGGAGGTTATGATGATGTGCATGGAGGCTTCGGCTTCGGGGACAGAAATGGAGGAGGAGTTTCACTTTTGGATTTTGCAAGAGCTTTTGGTTTGGTGATAGCCAATTCGAGTTTCCCAAAGAAAGAGGAGCACTTGGTAACCTTCCGTAGTTCGGTGGCTAAGACTCAGATAGATTATTTACTCCTTAGGAAGGATGATAAAGGTCTGTGCAAAGACTGTAAGGTCATTCCGAGAGACAACCTTACAACCCGACATAAGCTCTTGGTGATGGATTTAGGGATTAAGATGACGAGGAAGAAGAGGGTCGGGGATGACCAACCTAGGATCTGATGGGGGAGTTTGACCACGACTGGTGCCTTGGAGATGGGAGAGAAATTGAAGGATATGGGGGCCTGGGATAGTAGTGGGGATGCGACCAGTATGTGGGATAGGACAGCTAGTTGCATTAGGGTTGTAGCAAGGGAAGTGTTGGGGGTCTCGTTAGGTGGCCGTTGTCGGCATCGAGGGGACTGGTGGTGGAATGGAGAAGTGCAAGGGAAGGTGGAAGTAAAGAAGGTGGCGTATGCGAAGTTGATAGAAAGCAAGGATGAGGTGGAGAAGTGGACGAATAGGGAACTTTATAAGATAGCGAGGAAGGAGGCGAAGTTGGCGGTTTCGACGGCAAAAACGGCAGCTTTTGAACGTCTTTACGCTGGACTAGAAGAGAAAGGCGGGGATCAGAAATTGTTCAGGCTAGCCAAGGCGAGGGAGAGAAGGGCACGCGATGTGGATCAAGTGAAGTGCATCAAGGACGAGCATGGAAAAGTATTGGTAGAAGAGACTCTCATTAGACGGAGATGGCAGTCATACTTCCACAAACTCTTGAATGAAGGAGGGGACAGAGACATCGTGTTGGGAGATTTGGAACATACAGGGAGGCGTCACGATTTTGGGTATTGCAGGAGTATTAAGGTTGAGGAGGTTAAGAGTGCTGTTCGTAGGATGCGCAGGGGAAGAGCGACCAGATCGGACGAGATTCCTGGGGAATTTTGGAAGAGCGCGAGCTCAGTAGGTTTGGAGTGGTTGACTAGGTTGTTTAATGTCATCTTTAAGACGGCAAGGATGCCCGAAGAATGGAGGTCGAGCATAATGATCCCTCTATACAAGAACAAGGGGGATATCCAGAGTTGCAACAACTATAGAGGTATCAAGCTGCTAAGCCATACTATGAAAGTGTGGGAAAGGGTGGTGGAGATGAGGGTGAGGAGAGGCGTGTATATTTCAGAGAACCAGTTCGGATTCATGCCGGGACGCTCAACTACAGAAGCCATCCATCTTATGAGGAGACTGGTGGAGCAGTATAGGGAGAGGAAGAGGGATTTACACATGGTATTCATCGACCTAGAAAAGGCTTACGACAAAGTTTCAAGAGAGATCCTATGGAGATGTTTGGAGGCTAAAAGTGTACCTGTGGCGTACACTAGAGTGATCAAGGACATGTATGAGGGAGCCAAAACCAGGGTAAGGACAGTAGGAGGGGATTCAGAGCACTTCCCAGTTAGGATGAGGTTGCATCAAGGATCAACTCTTAGTCCGTTTTTATTTGCCTTGGTGATGGATGGATTGACGCGACAAATTCAAGGTGAGGTGCCATGGTGTATGCTTTTCGCGGATGACATAGTCCTCATCGACGAGACTCGTAGTGGAGTTAACGCTAAGCTGGAGGGTTGGAGACATACCTTGGAGTCTAAAGGGTTTAAGCTGAGTAGGACCAAGACAGAGTACTTGGAGTGCAAGTTCAGTGAAGCACCTCAGGAGATTGGCGTGGAAGTTAGGCTTGGTACCCAGGCCATCCAGAAGAAAAGTAGTTTCAAGTATCTTGGATCTATCATGCAAGGCAACGGAGAGATTGACGAGGATGCCACACATCGTATTAGGGCAGGGTGGATGAAATGAAGGCTCGCTTCCGGAGTGCTATGTGACAAGAAGGTGCCACTGCAACTTAAGGGCAAGTTCTACAAAGTGGTGGTTAGACCGACTATGTTATATGTGGCGGAGTGTTGGCCAGTTAGGATCTCTCATGTTCAAAAGATGAAAGTTGCCGAGATGAGAATGTTGAGATGGATGTGTGGGCACACCAGGAGTGACAGGATTAGGAATGAGGCTATTCGGGACAAGGTGGGAGTGGCCTCGGTGGAAGACAAAATGCGGGAAGCGAGACTGAGATGGTTTGGGCATGTTAAGAGGAGAGGTACGGATGCCCCAGTGCGGAGGTGTGAGAGGTTGGCCATGGATGGTTTCAGAAGAGGTAGGGGTAGGCCGAAGAAATATTGGGGAGAGGTGATTAGACAGGACATGGCGTAGTTACAGCTTAGCGAGGACATGACCTTAGATAGGAGGGTTTGGAGGACCCACATTAGGGTAGAAGGCTAGTAGATAGTCTCGTTATCCTTCATTATTAATAGGCACATTATCGCAGTAGAATTTCCTGTGCTCTGATTTCTGGTATTATCTGTTATTTCCTGTACTTTGATTATTCTATTCTATCTTATCTGTGTCGTTTTCGTTATTTGCATTTCCATATTGCTTTGAATTTCTTAGCCTATCTGACCTCTTTTTATGATTTTCATTGAGCCGAGGGTCTTTCGGAAACAGCCGTCCTACCTTGGTAGGAGTAAGGTCTGCGTACACTCTACCCTCCCCGGACCCCACGTTGTGGGATTTCACTGGGTGGTTGTTGTTGTTGTTGTTGTATATCATAAGTTACATCTATGCTCCACATGAAAACGCATGTACACTTTTGTCTAAGGATATTTCAGTTTGCATCTTATTTTTGTTTACAGTAAATTTAAGAAATTGATGCTCTTGCTTTTGCTCATTGTGCTTGAGATTCTATATATTTCTCTTGCCCCATTAAAAAAGTGGTGACAAGAACTAATGTTGCACAGCGGAACGTTGTTAGTGAGAGATGCAAGCAAATTCTTTTTATATGCTTTAGTTGAATATTGCCACTATAGGATCTTTAAATATTGATTCAACCCCGTAGATTGCTGCCATGCAGACATTAAGAAAATTGATGTTCCAGGTTTCTGTGGATGAAATTCTATTCCCCTGATTTTCCTATAGTTCAGCTGTTATTTCTTTATGAAGAGTTGACACTTATTTTTTCCCCTTATACAGGAAGCTAATGAAGCTGGTGCCCTCCGTTTAGCAAAAACCAAGCTTGAGAGACAGTTGGAGGATCTCACTTGGAGGTTGCAATTAGAAAAAAAATTACGGGTACTGGTCCAATGGTTAACTTATATGTAAATGATTTTTTCTCAAATTAAACATATTTTGCTTGCTAATTGGATGAAATATCGTTTGAACATTGTGATGCAGGTATCAAATGAGGAGGCTAAATTAGTGGAAATTTCCAAACTTCACAAGACTGTAGAATCTTTAAGCCTCGAGTTAGATGCAGCGAAGCTGGCTGCAGTCAATGAGGTCAATAAGAATGCCGTGCTTCAGAGACAACTGGAATTATACATGAAGGAAAAAGCTGCTTTGGAAAGAGAAATATTTTCAGTAACTGAGCTGAGAAATGAAAATACATTTCTGAAGGTCATATCACTGCTTTCTGTATTTGTCTGCCTTAAACTCTGATTACTCATATTTAAATTGGATGATTGATTCCCTTGTGGAAATTTAGTTCTAGATGTTGTGTGCATATTTTAAGCACCACTCTTTCTTGAACTTCATAATGACCTAGTAGTCTCACTCTCTAGAACGGGAAGGCTTTTGCTATACCTTATGGATCTTGATTAGCCAGAAAGTGTATGGGCATAGTACTATATAGCAGCAACAACTGCACCTCAATCTCACGCCGGTTGCGGTCGGCTTTATAAATCCTCCCGATCCGTGTTGCTCCATTTAGACCTATCACAATTCAAGATTTAAATATCTAGACTGAGCACTGGAAGTTCTCAACATACTCTACTGGCATATAATCACGCAGTGCTTTGGCCTAGTGGTAGGAGCGCATCTTATGATGTGTGGGTTAGGTGCATATTACAGGTTTGAATCCTGCCGCAGCCAAAAGCCTGATATTTAAGTGAAGAAGGATAGAGGGGCGGGTCAATTATCCACCGAGTTCCGAACCATGCGTCCTTGGCCCTCAGTGATTTCTCGGTTATAAAGAAAAAGAACATACTAACATGACTGAACCTTAATCTCAACTAATTGTTGTCACCTATGTGTCTTTTTAATTCGTTGTGCTAAATTTTTCAATAGGTCTGCTTAGGTTTTAAGAGATTATAAGTTTAGAACTATGTGATGTACAATTTATCCAGTGATGTATGAGTACTGGTTTGCTAAAATGTTGCTTTTAAGAGCTCTGTAAGGTGTCAATTTTTCTTTTAAGTGTCAATGAAGGACTTATACTTGCTTTTCTTCTTGCCCCTAGTTCAGGCTTTGGTCTAGTGGTGAGAGCGTAATGCATGATTTGTGGATTAGGCGCATGCCATAGGTTTGAACCTTGCCGTAGACAAAAGCTTAGCATTTAAGTGCAGAAGAGTAGAGGAGCAGGCTCATTATCCAGCAAGTTCTGAACCGTACGCCATTGGCCCTCAGTTATTTTGTCTGGGGCAGGGGTAGCTGGATTTTGGTAGCTGGATATTTCAAGGTTTCTATAACCACGAGAAATTTTGCTGTAACTACTACAAGACCAGATAATCTTATTTGTCATGATTAGCTGATATTTGGCATTGTTTGTATTTAATGACTGATTAAATAAGTTGACAAAGTACTGCTTCTAGACAAGTTGCTTGCTTTTGTAGACTAGGACTTTAAAGGTAGACAGTCCTGCTAATTGCTTTTGCTTTAGAGCAGAAAGGGCCTGATCCGCTTGCCGTTACTGCAACCCAGATAGTCAGCAATTTTAAGCTTATAAGAAGGCCCAAAGATTTGCATTGTGGGATACTTATTTTTGGTATCTTCTGCAGAGTTCTATGAGCGCCTTGGAGGAGAAGAACTCCGCATTGGAGCATGAGCTACTAAAGGGTAACGAAGAGTCTACTGACACAATTGCCAAGTTGAGAGCAGTTGAAGAAACATGTTCACAACTCCAACAGAACTTAAAAAGGTACATTTTAATAAATCAAAGAGAAGTTATTTGGGGCAATGTCATCACATAGTTAGTCTTCTGCTTCTCTTAGTGGTAAAACTTAATAGATATATTAGGAAATGGAACGATATCTGTATAACTTTGTTAGAAATGTAGATTTTCTGTCTCTATCTACATGCATTTCTGCTGCTGCTACAATATACTTTCTCATAACTGGTTGATTTCCAGATGATTTAAAACTAATGTGTCTTTTCTATATTAGTATGGAGGAGAAGCTCTCAAATTTAGAGGATGAAAACCATATCCTCCGGCAGAAAGCATTGAATGCAACTCCAAGGAGCAATCGTGTTGGTTTTGCCAAGCCTTTTATCGATGTAAGCTGTTATTTGTTAACTTGTAATGTATAACTGAAGATTTTTAGCAAGAAGAAAGGGCTTCTTGTATTTCTAAATGAATATACAATCCATAAGAATGGGTACTTATACATGAGTTCTAAGACTAAATAAGGAAAGACAATATTACACAATCAATTCCTAATCATTTACATCAATACAATATATTCCTAAAATTAAGCTATCAATCTTAATCATCAATATCAAATCAACATCTCAATCTTAATCATTAATACCAAATCAACACTCCCCCTCAAGTTGGTGCAAAGATGTCGCACATGCCCAACTTGCAAACCAGTGTATGAAAAGTCCGTTTGTTGAGGCCTTTAGTAAACACATCAGCTAGTTGTTTTTCTGATGACACGTGGAATAAACTCAAGACACCACCCGTGACTTTTTCTTTGATGAAGTGTCGATCAATTTCAACGTGCTTTGTTCGGTCATGCTGGACTGGATTTCGAGCTATACTGATTGCAGCCTTGTTGTCACAATACAAGGAAAGTTTCCTTTTTTCAGACAATCTCAATTCTTCTAGTAACTTTTGTAACCATAAAAGTTCGCAAACACCCTGGGCCATAGCTCTATATTCTGCCTCCACACTTGATCTAGCAACTACACTTTGCTTCTTGCTTCTCCAAGTGACCAAGTTTCCTCCTACGAGTGTACAATAACCGGATGTAGACCTTCTGTCATCTAAAGATCCAGCCCAATCTGCATCGGTAAAGGCTTCTATTTGGAGGTGACCATGTCTGGAGTAAAGTAGACCTTTTCCTGGAGCAGACTTCAGATACCGCAAAATGTGAAAGACAGCTTGCATATGAGGATCTTGAGGATCATGCATAAACTGACTCACTAGGCTGACTGAATAGGCTATGTCTGGTCTGGTGTGAGAGAGATAAATGAGTCTTCCAACCAGCCTCTGATATCTCTCTTTATCAACTGACTTTCCAACTCCGCTTTGTAGTTTATGATTGCTTTCAATGGGTGATTCTGCTGGTTTGCAACCTGTCATACCTGTTTCTTTCAAGAGATCCAGAATATACTTTCTTTGAGAAATGAAGATTCCTCTTTTTGATCTAGCAACTTCAATTCCCAAGAAGTACTGCAATTTTCCTAGATCCTTGATCTCAAATTCCTGTGCCAACAACTTCTTCAATCGGGTCATCTCCTCTTTGTCATCTCCTGTCATTACTATGTCATCAACATAAACTATGAGAAGAGTGAGTTTACCCTTTAAATGTCGTATAAAGAGGGTGTGATCCGCATTGCTTTGTTGGTAACCAAAGGAGATCATTGCTTTATAGAATCTGTCAAACCAAGCTCTAGGAGATTGCTTCAATCCGTACAAGGCTTTCTTCAGTCTGCATACCTTTCCTTGACTTTGTTTAGTACCAAAACCAGGAGGAATCTCCATGTACACCTCTTCTTCTAAGTCTCCATGAAGAAATGCATTCTTCACATCAAACTGTTGCAGGTCCCAGTCAAGATTAGCTGCACAAGATAGAAGAATTCTAATAGTATTCATTTTTGCAACAGGAGCAAATGTCTCTTGATAATCCACTCCAAAAGTCTGAGTGAATCCTTTAGCCACCAATCTTGCTTTGAACCTTTCAATGGAACCATCAGCTTTATGTTTTACAGTGAAAACCCATTTGCAACCAACCAACTTCTTGTCTGGTGGTGATGCGACAAGTTCCCAAGTCTCATTCTTTGATAAAGCCTTCATTTCTTCCATCATAGCTTGCTTCCACTTAGAATCTGCAAAAGCTTCCCTCCAATTCTGGGGAATAGACACAGAAGAAATAGACAAGGCAAAGGCTCTATAGGAGGGAGATAAAGAATTATAGGAAACGAAGTTGGATAAAGGGTGTTTAGTGCAAGATCTGACTCCTTTCCTGTGAGCAATAGGCAAATCTAACATATTAGGAAGTATAGATAACTCACTAGAAGAAGAAGGTTCGGCTTCGGCAGGTTGCATGATGACTTCTTCTGTTCTATTTCTCCTTGAGTAAGTTATCAAATCAGGCCTATCCAAACGCCCAACAGTCTCCCCCTGAATTCTTTCTCCAATTTCACTTTCCCTTGTGGCAGTAGTTTCAACAATAGAACTAGGAAAAACCATCTCTTCTTCCTTATAATTCTCCCCCTGAAGAGGTGATGGTGTAATACTGAAATAGGGCTCAAATTCCCGAAAGGTAACATCCATACTGACAAAGAATCTCCTAGAAGGAGGGTGATAACATTTGTACCCTTTCTGTGTTGGAGAATACCCAATAAAGACACATTTAAGAGCTCTAGGTTCAAGTTTCCCAGAGTTCCTAGCGTGAACAAAGCAAACACACCCAAATATCTTTGGAGGAACAGTATAGTCATTTTTACCCTTTAAAGCTTCTAAAGGACTCCGAAAATTAAGAGTTTTAAGTGGCATTCTATTGATGAGGTAGACAGCTACTAGAATGGCATCCCCCAGTAAGGCTTTGGCAGATTCATGGTAAACAAAAGGGATCTTGCTACTTCTAACAAATGCCTATTTTTTCTTTCAGGAACCCCATTTTGTGCACTAGTATAAGGACAACTAGTTTGATGGATTATCCCAAAAGACTCCAAGTAAGCTCCAAAAGTTTTATCCATGTATTCTGTGCTATTGTCAGTTCGAAATATCTTTATCTTAGCCTCAAACTGAGTACAAATCATCTTATGAAATGACTTAAAACAGGAGAAAACTTCACTTTTGGCTTTTAACAGATATACCCATGTCATTCTAGTGCAACAATCGATAAAAGTAACAAACCATCGACTACCAGATAAAGAAAGTGTTTTAGTAGGACCCCAGACATCAGAATGAATAGTCGAAAAGGGAATTGTGCTTTTATTGTCACTCAGAGGATGAGAGTTTTTAGTGTGCTTGGCATATTCACATGCATCACAAGACAAAGATTCAAACTCAGTTCTAGAAAATAAACCAGGGTATAATTTTTTTAAAGCAAAAAAAAATGGGTGTCCCAACCGTCTATGCCACTGTATTATTTCTCGGTTGACATCCTTATTTCCTACAAAAAAGGCCTGACCAGAGTCTCGAGTTCCATCGATCAAAGATAAGCCATCATGCAATCTACCACTGCCAATCTTTTTCCCTGTATGAAGGTCTTCAAAAACACAATAATCAGGAAAGAATCTGACACTACAGTTTAATTCTTTGGTGATAGCGCTAACAGATAATAGATTAATAGGAAAATCAGGCACATGAATAATGGATGATAAGGTAATATCAGGAGTACCATTGGCTATTCTGACATAATCCCCTTTGGGACTAGGAGAGTAATTTTGAAGGCCTTTAGAAGAGCCTGTCATGTGTCTATTCGCACCAGAATCAATAATCCAACAATTAAGCTGAACATTAAAAGCAATACCTGACTGCACATAATTGGGGCTAGCAACACTAGAAGAGTCAAGTTTGTTCAGAAGACGGCGAAGATGTTGAACTTCATCTTGAGACAAAGTCTCTCCAGAAGTAGTGTCACCCATATTATCTGGATGGGAAGGGTTAGAATAGGCCTACGACCCGAGAACTGAAAAAAAAAAAATTCCAGAAAAAAATCGCCGGAAAGTTGGCTGCCACGCCGGAATCCTAATTCCGGTGATCGGAAAAAAACAAAACTGATAGGGATAGGCTCAGAATGTTCCAGCAACCCCAACAGAGAAAAATAATCCAGAAACGAACTGAACGGGAGGAGTTTTTTGCGCGGACAGCCACAAAGAGAGAGAAAACTCGACCTCTTTGATAAAACACGGAACCCTAGTGCTGCGAGGGAGAAAACTCACCTCAAAAAGGCAGCAATGGCTCTGATACCATGAAGATTTTTAGCAAGAAGAAAGGGCTTCTTGTATTTCTAAATGAATATACAATCCATAAGAATGGGTACTTATACATGAGTTCTAAGACTAAATAAGGAAAGACAATATTACACAATCAATTCCTAATCATTTACATCAATACAATATATTCCTAAAATTAAGCTATCAATCTTAATCATCAATATCAAATCAACATCTCAATCTTAATCATTAATACCAAATCAACAATAACCCATGGTAGAGAATTCTTCCTCGCATTCTGTGCCTCTAGATCTAATAAAATTTTGGCCCCTTTGTGCAGAAATTCTCTGGTGCAATCGCTCTGCCCTCTGCTGATCGTAAACCTTCCTTTGTAAGTATCCTTTTTTCTGTCTTAGTTTAAGTACAGAGTTCTATTTCTTGATCTCTAAAGGTCGTGTTTGTTTGTTTAGGAATCTCCTACCCCAACAAAAATCATACCACCTCTTGCTCAAGGATTTTCTGATTCACGTAGAGCTAAGTTGACCAGTGAAAGGCAGCAGGTTGATTTCTGTTTCCAACTAGTGATGATTTATGTTTTTATTGCCATGATTGCTTGGTTATCACTGTTGGGGAGGGTGTAAAGTGTAAGAAAACAGGGGCATGAGTGATGAAGGATAATAAGCATTCTGGTAATAGATGACGATTATTGAGGATTAAATCTCATTACTTTCCTTCTAGTTGTAAAACAACACAAATGAATGATTTAATTTCCCTCGTGAGGGAAAAGTGATGACTCCCCTTGCTTTACTCACCATCCGCCTGCTCCAACTGTAATTTTGGTGGATAACTAGTCTAAAAGGTCTAAGTAATGGTGGCTTTGGTGTGAGCTGCTTTAAAATGAAGTCTCTCTTGCAGGAGAATTGTGAAATTCTTTCACGGTGTATCAAAGAGAATTTGGGATTTAAAGATGGAAAGCCTGTTGCTGCTTGTGTCATCTACAGGTGCCTCATTCATTGGCATGCCTTTGAGTCAGAGAGGACTGCTATTTTTGATTTTATCATTGCCGAAATCAATGATGTTTTGAAGGTAATCTATTTAATGTTCTTGGTTGTAAATGATGTCTGAATTTTATATTCTACTTGGTCTTTGTCGAACTGATGCTTCATTATGTAGTTCTTAACCAGATTTTGCATAAGTGCATTTTTCCAGATTACATTTATATTTTACTCTCTGTTTTTATTCTTGTTGTTACCATCTTATGAGTAAATTCCTAGAACAATTTCTATTTCTGTGGACATTATCTTGGATTTGTCCAAGATTGATACTCCATGGTGCAATCTTGAGCAATGGAGTGCCAAAATTCTAATGCCTGTTTAACCAGTGAATTGACGTTTTTGTCGGATTTGACTACTGTGAGATTAAGCAACATATATGGAACTTTTTGAAGGCCTACCAAGAAGTAGGAGACTTGGAGTTGTGGTTCTAGTCCTAAATCCATTGTGTTGCAGACCTAAAGTGAATAAAAGTGTTCTTTAACAATGTAAGCTTTAAGAAGAGGTGGTTCATACACTATAAAAGGTCCTGGATTCGACCCTTGGCTGCTTATCGACAAAATATTTTCGTATGCTTGGCCCATGAAAAAAAATAAAAATTGGGCCCCACTAATAAATGTGTTTCATCTCTTAATATTTTAAATTGTTAGATGAACTGGTCTAGACAATCTGTTTTGATATGTTAAACCCACCCCTGAAATCCCCCACACCCCCAACCAAATGAGCCCAACAATGGCTTTTTCCCTGTTTCTCTACCTGTGTGACTCAAAACTCTTGCCCTTATGTTTGGAGGTCGAGGGTCCTTACCGCTAGACTATACCTCCCTTGTCAGAGGAGGTTAACCGGTTACACAATTAAGTACAATGTTCTCAAATTTTTTTGCTCATGTGCCTATAATTACTTGCTTACCATGATATGCAACTACATCTGGGTTGGCTTGCTAACCCAGTTTTGAACCACCGTGCTAATTATTGAACTAAATTTGCTCATCGGGTACCTCGAATAACTTGGCTTACCATGATATGTAGCTGCACATCCAGGTGGCTTTCCTAACCTAGTGTGTAGCTATTGCATTAAATGTGCTCATTGAACAAATGACTGTTTTATTCCGAATGAAAGGATAGTTTTTTCCTTTTGGAAAAAATGCATTTCTTAAAAAGATGGTAACTATCTGGTAGTTGTAGACTAGCTAATGTCTTTAGTATCATTCATCTTTAACGAGGTTTTCTCTTTCTTCTATTTTATTGAGCTGCAGGTCGGAGATGAGGATGTCACTTTGCCATATTGGTTATCTAATGCATCTGCACTTCTCTGTCTCCTGCAAAGAAATTTGAGGGCAAATGGCTTCTTCAGTTCGTCTTCTCAGCGTTCTGGAGGTGGTTCTGCACTAAATGGAAGGGTCGCACAAGTAAGTTGTGTAGCTATAGAGGTCGTAAATACAAATCCTGGTATTTGTAATAGTATATCATGTTTCATTGTTATTACTAATATCCAATAATATTTGATCATGATAGCTGGGATTTTTTTGATGAAGTAGTAGGTGGTAATCAACATACATCCCTCTACTTTTAACTATTATGGTTTGTATTCCTATGTAGTTTCTTTATTAATATTAACTTGCATTTTACGAAAATTATGAAATTGAGTCTGAATACTCATAAAAATTGGAGCACCAGGGGTTAGTTTTGCTGCAAAGGTGGAGGGACTTGTGTCTTAGCTTACAAGTTCGAGCATTGCACTAAGTGAACTAAGTCCAACATTTAAGTGGAGAAGAGTAGAAAGGCCAGCACATCATCCCCGAGTTTTGAAGGCTGATTGGCCCAAAGGGTTGGCCATATGGTTTTCTCGGTCATTAAAAAGCTCATAAAAATTGGATTACAATATTGCGAGCCATGCAGCGGTTGGAGTATTCTTTTTGGATAACCAAGAATCCTCAAGGACAAATGGTGCACGATTCAAGACTCGGTGGATAATGGGTCCGCTCCTCTACCTTCCTCCACTTCAAATACCAAGCTTTTGTCTGCAACAAGGTTCGAACCCGTGACATGTGCCTGAAGCACACATCACGCGATGTGCTCTTACCACTAAAGCAAAGCTCAGGGGTGTGGTTGGAGCAGTGTTTAGGATGGCGAAAGGCGAGGCGTGGCGACAAGGGCTCGCCTCACGCCTCATGGCGAGGCGTGGCGTGGCGAGCGCCTTTTAGGAGCAAGGCGAGAATTAACACAAAAAATTAAAATATTAAATATGCATATATAAATACCCAAAAACTCAAATACTCAACAAAATACTAGCATATATTTCAATTGAAAAACTAAAAGTAGATAGTTGATAGTTGATACTAAAGTCTAAAGTTCTCCAACTAGATAGTTAATAAGTCTTAAGGTCCCTAAGTGTTAGCATTAACCAAATTATAACGAAGCAACATCTATTCTTCTTCAAGATCTAAAAATTCTTCAACCACAAGAGTGTTAGCATTATATTGGTTGCCATCTTCTTCTTCCTCAGAGTCTTCATCAAAGAGGGTTCGACTTGAAGAAGCCACCCCTTTATCCTTGTTCATTGAACTTGAACAACTCGCCCTAAGACCATAGATACTCTCCTTACATCCACTTGCCGAAGCAACAATACCCCAAGTCAGACCATCATCTTCTAACTCTTCCTCTGCAAGGTCTTCGGGTGCTCCAGTTACCCATTCATTTACCTCCTCAATATTCTCCAACCTAATTGGATCAATGGTGTCGCGAGCTTTATAATGATGCTTCAATGTTCTATTGTACTTAATGTACACTAGATCATTGAGGCTCAAGTCTATTCCTCTTCTTGGAGTGAATCTGTGTATAAGTTGTAGAGAGTAATTAAAGAATGCTAATAAAATAAGGATAATGTAATTATGTAATATAAAATAGAATAAATCTTCTTCTCTCTCACATGTTCATAGACGCTCCAATTTCTTTCACATCCGGATGCACTACAAGTTAAGCTTAGTACTTTGATAGAAAACTTTTGCAAGGCTGAAAGGCTCAAAGCAGTGATCTGGAAGCTGGTGTCAGGGGAGCAAAATGCCTTCCTTAAGAACAGACAAATCACTGATGCCTCTTTGATTGCAAATGAAATGCTAGATGGCAGATTGAAAGCAGGAACACCTGGGATTTTATGCAAACTAGATGTGGAGAAAGCCTTTGACAAAGTGAGCTGGTCCTATCTGTTAGACATGCTGAAGCAAATGGGTTTTGGAGATAGATGGATTAAATGGATCAAATACAGTCTTTCAACTGTAAAATACTCCATTCTGGTGAACAGGGGGCCAGTGGGTTTTTTCTCTCCTCAAAAAGGAATAAGACAAGGGGATACTCTTTCTCCTTTCTTATTCATTCTAGCCATGGAGGGTCTGAGCAAGATGCTGGACAAAGCCAAAGAAAATCACTGGATTGAGGGCTTCAAGGTGGAAAGCAGGCCAAACAATTCTATCTCAATTTCCCACCTTTTATATGCTGATGATACCCTGATCTTTTGTGGGGCAGAGACACTTCAAGTTCTATATCTTAATCTTACTCTCATGCTATTTGAAGCTATTTCTGGACTTCACATTAACATGATGAAAAGCAAGATCTATCTTGTCAATGAAGTTCCAAACTTGAATATCTTGGCAGGGATCCTGGGGTGTGACATAGGCTCCTTCCCGTCGACTTATCTGGGCCTTCCTTTGGGTGCAAATTACAAAGCAACTGAGGTTTGGAATGGAGTGGTGGAGAAGGTGGAGAAAAGGCTGGTAAATTGGAATATGCAATATCTATCTATGGGAGGAAGGCTGACTCTAATCAATAGTGTATTGGACAGCATACCTACTTACATGATGTCCCTCATTCCAATGCCTTGTGAGGTAAAGGAGCAGCTGGATGGCCTAAGAAGGGCATTTCTATGGGAAGGAAACAGTGAAGATCATAAATTCCATCTTGTCAAATGGGATAAGGTCATAATGCCAAAGGAACAAGGAGGTCTGGGAGAGTCAGAGATCTCAGCAAGCACAACAAAAGCCTTCTTATGGAAGGAAGTGGTGAATGCAAAATATGGCAGGCTAGATGATTGGCGCACCAAAAAGAATACAGCCCCTCATGGTGTTGGCCCTTGGAAGCATATCAACAATCTTCAGTATGACTTCTTCAGGGAAGTATCCTTTAAGGTTGGAAATGGTTCTAAAGTCAAGTTCTGGAAAGACAAGTGGGTGGCCAATCAACCCCTCAGAAACTCTCACCACAGGATATTCCTTTTAGCTGTAGAACCTGACTCATCTGTTGCTGACAATAGAGATGGCAACATTTGGGATATTCACCTTAGAAGAAACTTGCAAGACTGGGAGTTGGAGGTACTAACTGATCTTTATAGGTTACTGGCAAACTACTCAATGAATCCTCAACTTCCAGACAGCTTAAGGTGGGGGAATTCAGAGAAAGGCATCTTCACAGTAAAAGCAAGCTACAACCAGTTGAATGCAGCAGAGGGAGTGACAACTTCATGGCCCTGGAAGCTGGTTTGGAAGACAAAGCTCCCCCCCAAAGTTAAATGTTTCACCTGGACAGCTCTTTACAATGCTATTTTAACCCAGGACAATCTCATGAAGAGAGACATTACAGTGGTGAGCAGGTGTTTTATGTGTCACAACAGCCTAGAGACTGTAAACCATTTGTTACTGCATTGCCCTGTGGCAGCTGATCTTTGGACTGTGTTTTTGGCTATTTCTGGAATTAGTTGGACAACCCCCTTCAGTCTAAAGCAAGCAGTTGAAAGTTGGAGTTTGTGGAAAGTGGACAAGTCCATCAAGAAGATCTGGCAGATGATTCCAGCATGTATTTTTTGGTGTATATGGACAGAAAGGAACAAAAGATGTTTTGATGGGATCTCAGCTCCTAACTGCTCTCTTAGGCCCAAGTGTTTGATGAATCTTTTTAGTTGCAGCAATCTTTCCCCTGTAAATGATGTCATTCCCCTTTTAGATTTTATCAGCTCACTCTCAGTGGCTTAACTGCCTTGAGTTTTTGCTTCTGGTTCTTAACTCCCAGCTCATACTAGTTTTTTTTTTTTTTTTTTTTTTGCAGTATTTGGAGTTATAACCATATGATTTGTAATCATTCACGCATCTTCTTGATGCCTTTTTAATGCAACAACTAACTTAAAAAAAAAAAAAAAAACTTTTGCAAGCTGGAACATGGTTATAATATTGCATCCACCATTCGACTACGGAAAAAATATTTCAAAAAGTATTAAGTATAAAGAAATCAAATAAGTTATAAAGACAACTAAAACAACTAACTTACCTGGTGACAAACGGTCTCTAGCTCTAATGGCAGATTCCTTACCAAATGTCCCATCTGCTCTTGCCCGGTCTCACCAAATTTCTTTCATTTGTAAACTTCCTCATCAAGTTTAATAGCAATGGCCTTTGACTGATGTAAGCATACATCTTAGTAGCCTTGCTAAAAACTACAAAAGAAATACCAAATAGTTATTAAGTATAAATTGTAAAATGTAACACTTTGATGCTATAGCACAAGTACACAAGTCAAAACTATATTAAAGTTACCTGAAGCATACGGGTTGATCTTGAAAATGTCACCAAATATCAAATTGATACAATTGGCAGCACATGGAGTCCAATAAATATGTGGGAATGCACAATGCATCATTTGACCTGCTTTTACATTCTCACTAGCATTATCGGTAACCACTTGTACAACATTATCCTTTCCAATTGACTCAATAGTCCTCTCAAACAAGCTGTACATTTTAGTGGAATCCGTAGAAGAGTGGCTAGCATCATATGATCCAAGAAACAAACTACCTTTTGGAGAGTTTACCAAGAGCCTGTTTGGATGGGCTTATGCCTGTAAGCTGTTTGCAGCTTATAAGCTAAAAAAAATAAGTTGGGGTAGTCTAACTTATTTTTTTTGGCTTATAAGCTGTTTTCAGCTTATAAGCTGCTTTAGATAAGTTAAGTCAAATGGGCCCAATTATTTTTTTGAGTTTATTTTATGCACAAAATGACTTTAAGCTGGCCAGCCAAACACTCAAAAAAGCTGAAAACAACTTATAAGAAACTTATAAGCCAATCCAAACGGGCACCAAAACATTGATGACCATTTTTCCATTCTGTGCTGTCCATTTAGCCATCATAATGGAACATCCAAACTTGCTCCATTGCACTTTATGTTCCTCCACAATCTTGTCAACCTTCTCCACCTCTTTTTGTAGATAAGTAACTCTAACTTCGTGATAGGTTGGAGGCTTCATATTAGGGCCATATTCTCCTATGTAGTCAATGACTTTT
This sequence comes from Lycium barbarum, assembly GCF_019175385.1. Lineage (NCBI taxonomy): Eukaryota > Viridiplantae > Streptophyta > Magnoliopsida > Solanales > Solanaceae > Lycium > Lycium barbarum. The sequence continues at coordinate 47,889,815 of NC_083340.1, forward strand.
TTAAAACTTTTGGCATTGACACAATTAAAACGGAGCCCTGCATCGTAGACCCATCTTGCAAAAGCACCTACAACACGATCCTTTAAAAGCTTCCGGGATCTTTCATTACTCAAACTGTCACCTGCCCCTTCCTTTGGCTTCTGTGGATAATAAAGATTCATAGGACCTTTCGTCCCGGTGTTCCTTTTTTGAGTTTTGGAGGGGGGAGGCATCATTTCATTAACTTCATCCATATCATCATCACTATCATCCATATGATCAGCCACACATGTATCGAAATTCATTTGTGTTTTTGCCACATTCTTTTGTTCCATATAAGCTCTTATTTCCGCCTTAACTGTTTCCGGACATCTTTTACACGCTTTAGAATTTGTTCCGATACCAAGTAAATGTTGTTTGTGCTGGGTTATTCCACCCTTGCTACCTTTTTCACAAAAATTACATATAACTTCATGCTGAGTTGGACCTTTTCTACCAAAATTCCACCCTATATCTCTCCTATCGGAATAGGATGTCATTATTGAAATCTGTTTATATAACAATAGAAGGCAAAAATTAATGAAAAATGAAAAAATAACTGCCGGAATTGGGTCACCAGCCGGCTGCCGGAAAGTCAGATCTGCCTGGAAAAGGCTAATCTGCGGCCGGAAAAAGCCAGCCAGGCCGGAAAGAAAGAAGAAATACAAGAAAGAAGGAAAAAGAAGAAGAAGAAGAAGAAGAAGAAGAAGAAGCAGCTTACCTGAAAGTGGCGGAAACTGAAGGTGGCTCTGCTGCTGCTGGTGGAAGTTGGAATAAGAAGAAACCAAAGAAGAAGGAGGAGACGCAGCTGCTCTGGAAAAATGATGAAATAAAATCCTAGAAATAATATTTTACTGTTTATTCTCAATATGTTTTTAAAAAGTCAGCTCTTTTTTAAAAAAAAATCAAAAGGCGACGCCTTGCTCGCCATACACATTCGCTTCGCCATGCTCGCATTTCTGAAACTGCCACGCCTTAGCTGGCTATGGCGAGGCAGGCTCGCCTTGCCACGCCTCACGCCTTTTGGCGTAAGGCGTTCGCCTTTCATAACACTGGGTTGGAGTACCTTTTTATCAGCCTAGTGTTATTCCAGCCTGTATGGATCTCATCAGTTTACCGTCTTCTTTCCCACAACTCTATGCTAGAACTTTTTTGATGACTTCTTCTTCACTTGTTGGAAAAAGCTCTATCGGTGTGGCCAATGAGTCATGTTGCTGTTGTCTATGACGTACCTGAATTCTGTTCATCTTTAACAAATCTTCCTTTACGTCCACCTTGATCTGTCTCCTTTCTTTTCCCTTTTGCTTTTCGGGGGTCCTGAGGATTGGGGAAGGCTATCTGTGTGCTCATTTGAAATATTTCTATCTGTTGTTTCTGGGGTTGTCACGTTTGATGAAATTACATCTTATAGTTTAGGGGGTGGGGGCAGATAGAGAAGTTTAAAATGGCCGGAACTGGGTTACAACCAACTATGTGTCCATATAGTGTGCGTGTGTGCCGTGTATATATTCATTATCACTGGGTTGTGCTTTATCCTTATCAAACCTGCTATGATTGTCGTTGTCTCTTTTGCATTTATCATCATTCAAATTGCTGGATAACGATAAGAAGACCTAAACAGGTTTTTGTATTTTCACGTTCTTCAGAGTTTAAAGTCGCCCTTGAAATTTTTTGGATCGGAGGATGGAATGTCACATATGGAAGCAAGATATCCAGCTTTACTGTTTAAACAACAATTAACTGCATGTGTAGAGAAGATATTTGGTCTGATTCGTGATAATTTGAAGAAGGAAATATCCCCATTGCTGGGTCTGTGCATTCAGGTGCGCTCTTCTTGCCTCACAAATAGTTTTCTATGCATGTGCATGTCATCTAATTCAGCAGTTGAACACTGTCTTTCAGTACTTAATGCCTTTTAAAGAACTGATTACCCAAGTCAGGATTGTTTTCTTGTTGAAATCTACTGATTCTGCAATCACTAGTTAGTTAGGTCGTGAGAAGACCTGCCTACTGCTTTAACTCCTTTTTTTGGCATTAATTATAGGTAAGTAGTGATAAATGAATGAGGGTTGTAGAAAGAGTTTTTGGTGAACGCTTTTGCTTTCAGCCTTAAATGCTCCGGGGACTTTCTTTTCTGCTTCAGGCACTTTGATTGTAATTTGGTGTCTGAACTTATTCAAAAGCAATATGTGAAAATAAAGAATGCTTATGATTACCAAGTACAATAAAATCAGTTCATTCGAGATGCAATTGAGAAATTATATTATTTAATATCGTTCTCACATGAATTTAAATGAAGTGTGACATGATTAGTGAAGATTCAAATAGCTGACTCAACTTGCTTGGGGTTGAAGCATAGCAGTAGTAGAACACAATTTCGTTTTTACTCGAGTAATGTTTGCTCAGTCTTATCCAAAAAGGATTAAGATGTAATCCTCCTTGGCAGCATCTTGTAACCCTCGGACAGGTTGATGAGAATTTGTACATTCGATATGAGCGGACTCCCAGAAGTATCAGACCGGGTCATTTATAAATAAGCTTGGGAAATTTCTAAATGTTGATGGTTTCATGTTCTTTCTGTAGTTAAGCATGATATTTGCATCACCTGATAGGCTACCTTTTTTCGTTTGAGACTGCAACTTTAATTTTTCATATTTGTGGTCGTGTGTAGGCTCCAAAAATCCAGCGGGTGCACGGAGGCAAATCAACTAGATCACCTGGTGGTATTCCTCAACAGGCACCAAGCAGTCAGTGGGATAGCATCATCAAATTCCTGGATTCGTTCTTGAGTCGCTTACGTGGAAATCATGTATGCATAACATTCTCATCCTCTCTTAGCTGTGTCTTTTTGTCACTCTTCATTGAGGTTGCAGTATTGCATTGGCGAAGAATTTCTTTGATGCAATTTTTATATGCGGAGCTTGTAGTTGCATTTAATGTTGCAAACTCCTTTTTATTGTTATTCCGTTTATGTTGTTTACTGTCTCTAGGCATAGTATAAACTGGTTTTACTTATTTCTATTGCAACAACTGTTTTTTTTTATTCTCTCTATTCAAGTTGAATGTTCTGTTTGACTCTCTCTCTCTCTCTCTCTCTCTTTTTAAGAATACAATTTTGGCTATGAATAGTGAAAAAGGAGGGATAGCCTAGCGGAAGGGGTCTTCAACTGTGAAGTTGGTGATTCGAGTCACCAAGGAAGCAAAGTGGGTGTAGCCACTTTTTGGGGGCTTTGGGGTTTATCGTATCTCGGGAAAAAATCCGGTCCTGACTAGTCTGGTTGAGTTTATAGTTTGTGATTCACATTATGGTGCTGGTCCTAAGTGTAGGGTAGTGGTTAGTTTTTGGCTCTTAAGAGTTAAGATTATGGATGTGTAGAATGGAGCCCATTAAACTTTTTATGTGTACTCTTCATTTGCATTGTCTGAGCTCTCTATTTTGTGGGCACCGAAGTTAAGATGAGAGATAAGTTTCGTTCTTTTTAAATGTAAGACGTTCCGGCGCTAAGGTTTTTTTTTTTTTTTTGGGGGTTGAAAATGTAGAACTTTCTAGCAGTGTGGTCTTTTAGAATGATAATTAAAATATTGAAGAGTGTGAGAGAAAATTTCCCTGTAAATAATTTAAATTACAGCAGTCTGGTGGGTCAAACAGTGTATATACTAGGAAATAATCCATTTTTGGGAAATGCTACTTTGGTACAGCCAGATGAATAACATGCCAATCAATTTAAAAATGAGTTAGTAGGAATTGTGCGGCATAGTACGATTTTAAAAATATATATTATGCTTCACAAAGGACGTGCTACGCAATTGGACTTTCATAAAAAGAAGATGCAGGGCATGAGATAGGATGTTCAGATGGTTCAGAATATAAATATTGTCTTCAGAAAACATTGAGAGGGCAGTTCCTCGTATAAAATGCCTTTATACAAAAAGCCATGTTCACAAGTATGCATCAGATATCTGTGTCAGGTCATTTAGTTTGCAACGTGCGCATGCTGTCTTATCATTTTCTCTGTGTTACATGAGGATGCATATTGATCACCTTTAGTGACGTATTAGTTTGCAATGTGCAAATGCCTTATTACAGCTTGCCTCTTGGTCTATATCAGTGCTCCCTGAGGATTCCTGATCACTTTAATGATGAATCAGTTGCTCCTTCTTAGTTTTCCTTTTCGTCTATTTTGTATAGCTGAATAACCTCCAAAACTTTCAATGAGAGGTGATATCTTATTTTGTTGGTGTTGCTTTAAAAAAGCCTGTATTATGCTTTTTCTGATAACCGAGAAATCCCGAGAACGTATGAGCACGGTTCAAAACACGGCGGATAATTGGGTTGCCTCTATTATTCTCCACTTATATATCGGGCTTTTGTCTGCCATAGGGTTTGAACCTGTGACATGTGCCTAACCCACTCATACAAGGTGCACTCTTACCACTAGACCAAAGACCTGGAGGTAAGCTTGTATTATGTTTTTGTGACACTTGCACCCGCATCATTGATGGTATACTGCAAAAGATTAGTGTGGGGGTGATAGGAGGATGTCTGCTTTTTCTAGTTTCTTCCTTGTTACTTCAAAACTTGCAATTTCCTTCTCTTGTCAATTTACTGTCTTGATGTATTTCCAGGTGCCTTCGTTTTTCATCCGCAAGCTGACAACCCAGGTTTTTTCCTTCATCAACATATCTCTTTTTAACAGGTATCATGATCTTTCAAACATCTTTTTCTTAATCCTTGTCTTTTTTCTTTTGTGGAAATAAAGCTTCTGATTGTCTTTGGTCTTAAAATGTACAAGTCTTTTACTCCGACGAGAGTGTTGCACATTTTCAAATGGAGAATATGTGAAGTCCGGGTTGGCAGAACTAGAAAAATGGATAGTCAATGCAAAAGAAGAGGTATTAAGAAAGACATTTTTTTTCTTGTGCGTTCTCCAATGTAGATGTTGAACTGAGAAAGAACTACGCGGGTGCTGAATTTAGTTTGCAGGTACATCTTGGCATGAACTAAATTATATCAGACAAGCCGTTGGATTTCTGGTAGAAGCTATATCCTTGCTAATAGCTCTTTAATATCTGAAAGTTTTACTGTGAACTATAAGTTTTATTCGTTGCGACTATGTAGGTAATACATCAAAAGAGGAAGAAATCATTGGAAGAGATAAGACAGGACCTTTGCCCGGTAAGAAATAATACCCCAAAATGTCATTGTGATGTTAATCTTCTTTGCAGACTGAATATCCCTAATACGTCATGTTGGACAGGCATTGACAACCAGACAAATTTATCGAATTAGTACCATGTATTGGGATGACAAGTACGGAACTCAAAGTGTGTCAAATGAGGTAAGTGTTTCAATGCATTTCTCCTAAGTCTGTTTTCCGGGTATGTTTTCGTTCATAGGTGTATGAAACTGTATACTCTGTAGGTTGTCGCACAGATGAGGGAGATTTTAAACAAGGATTCTCAGAATCTAACATCTAACTCATTTTTGTTGGATGATGATCTGAGGTAAAAGCTCTAGCTGCGCTGCTATTCCAGCATTTTTTCGTTTGGGATATGCCTATCCTAAGATATCTAGTTAATTGTTCTGTCAAAGTCAAATAGTAAATTGTTGTACTGTTCAGTGCTGATGGTATCATTGAGATATAGCAATATTTTAATCATGAGAAGTAAGTTTGTTCTATATAGATGCTTGTCCTGGTTTCATAAATGCTTGATAACATTTAGTTTAGCATACTAAATATTGAAGCATAGGATAAGAACCAGATTGTAGGACATGTCAATTTTGCAAATTCCATTCTGTTTGACATTGATCAAGCATTTTGCTTATTAAATGAGTCCATAAGGTGCAAGCTTCATATCAGTTGCCTGGTTTATGGAGAACTCATTTCATCATTTGTCGGTTGCCTTTGTTAATTATTTCTTGCTGCTTGCAGTATTCCGTTCTTAACAGAAGACATTTATATGGCACTTCCCGAGTTAGATCCCTCACTTCCGGAGCTGCCAAAGTTCCTATCTGAATATCCGTCGGCGTTACTTATGATGCAGCAGACAAAGTAAATTCTCTTTGTGCATGTTTGGTGTATTCTTTTCTGGTACAACTCTAGCATTGTCCACTCGCGATGTGCAGCATCTACCAACTCTTGCCTGGGGAAAACTGCATCTGAAGTTGGGAACTGATTCCTGGAGATGCTGGAGAAGTTGTCGGCCAAAAACAAAATCCCTTCAGATTGTTTACACGACTGTCTAGGTCTAGAGTAGAATCTGTACAGCATTAGGCGTAGTTAAGTCAGAAGGCTTCCTATTTTTTCGGAATGCCGCCCTTTTTGAGCTCTGTATATTTGTCATGTTGGTTATTTCATTGTTGTATGCTTCCTGTCTTAGAAGTTTTCAAGGCACTTGCCATGTTAGAAATGTAGCCATATCTCCTTTACCTCACTTCAACCATCTCTATTCCATGTACTAATTGTAGGCTTGTATTTGTTGATGTACATTTGGAAAATTATAAAAAAATCTTTCATTTTGTAACAGACGCTACCATTCAAGTTCTTGTACATTTGTTCCCACTCCCTGAAGTGTAAATACCGAGCTGAGGTTGCATAGTTCGGCAAGTGTGTTCTCTCTTGCACCCGGTTCTAAGGATTGATGATTGGATTTGATTTACTTTTTCATTTACTTGAGTTTTTTTTTTTTGACTTCTCAGAACAGCAATTTATTATAGGGTCTATTTAGCTGAATGATGTAGAAATTGGTATGACAATTATCCATGAATAATATTGTTTGAAAGATGAGGTCTTGTCTTAGATTTTGGTTCTCTTGTTAGTTTTCCTTTTATCCCTTTAATGCGTTGCATAGGGACTCAGCTTTGATGAAAGCATCTGAGCCAGTATTCACTTTCCTGTAAAGCCCTATATCCTTAGCATGCGTTTTCCAATACTACTTTAGAGAAATTGTGTAATTAAGCACCTCTAGCAGACGGGTGACTAGTCAATTTTGAATGAATTTGTTGTCATTACCTTGGTCAGACTGATCTAATTTTTTTTAAAAAAAATCCCATTTTATGTGATGCTATAACTTTGAGTGAAACAATTTTCTGAGTTGCGATTTTCTTTAATATCTTGCTAATTGTAAAATGTATGATTTACATTTTTCTTTATGTCTAGCTATATAACTCTTAAGTTTGTCAAAAGATTTCTTTTGAACACCTCAATTGAGGCAATAACGTATTGATCATTGGATGTGTGCTCGAAGTGTGCATATTAGACACAAAGGGCTGACATGAAACATATTGTCTTTTACTCAAATTAACTGTTCAGCAAAGGTATATACTGAAAATACGAAGTCTTGCTGGGAAATGTTTTCCGGCCATTCTCTCTCTTTGAAATAATCACCATGTTCCGACTATCAGAGTTGCCAATAAGTTGTGGCTCAGTTGAGGTGTTTAAATGAAAAATTTATAAGGGGTGCTTATGTATTCTGCCATTTTCTATTTAATTTCGCTTGATGTAAATTTTATAAGATTTTAATAAATCGTTTGGAATCACATGAATTGGAAATATTCAAACCTTATGATACTCCTAATCCGCAGTATCCTTATTTTGGTAGGTAGGATAAAAATAAAATAATGCTGCATATATTGTAGTCTTTTGGTTCAAGCGAATAAAATCTGTTTCTCTGTCAGCATATTATCCCGTGGCAGCCCACTCACAAGGAAAACAGTGTCAGATAAGTAATCTGTTGGCTTTTGGGGATGGTCACTTTTATTGGGTGCATCTCCAATTCATTTCACTATTTTTTATACTAAAATGGTATAAACATTAAAATGGTGTAAATTAGTTGCACCAAAAAAGAATATTCCTTTATATTCTTCTCTCTTTTATATTATTTTCTTTTACTTAAATTTTATTTTTATCGTGTTGTGCAGTATAATACACGATGTTAATATATCATGTGCAGTATATATCATGATGTTAATTTATAAAACTTACACTTCAAATTTAAGATGTAAAATTAATATTATAAAATATTACATAAAAAATAATTAGGTATATTAGGAATCTAAAATTATAAATTAAAATTTATAATATGTTAAATTAAAAGTGTTATATAATAAAAAATAATAATAAAATATTAATGAATAGTAATGATGTAGATGAATAGGTATATTAGGAATCTAAATGTAAAAATTAAAATTTATAATATGTTAAATTAAAAGTGTTATATAATAAAAAATAATAATAAATTATTAATGAATAGTAATGGTGCAAAAAATAGTGCAATGAATAGATATATTAGGAATCTAAATGTAAAAATTAAAATTTATAATATGTTAAATTAAAAGTGTTATATAATAAAAATATAATAATAAATTATTAATAAATAGTAATGATGCAAAAAATAGTGCAAGGTTAGTGTTTCAAAACACATTTTTTTGCACCAAAAGGTTATTGGAGATGACCTGAAGGTCCTTTCTCCATTAAGAAACCATAAAAGCCATATGGGCCCTACCATAGGATTAAAAAGCTCTTAAAGTTTTTCTTGTCCTCCTACATTTTACTATAGGCATGATAGGATAATTGACAGCCTGCCAGTAGTTTCACCTCATATATGTTATTAATAATGTTAAAGAACATTATCTCTCATGTTCATCCTTTGAAGCGATGACTTGATATATCTACTGTACGCCTATTAACTAAAACATGTGGATGGTCAACTAATTGACAGACTGCGGGAGTAGTTGGCCTTATCTAGTTAGAAAATAGGATGTTATCCAACACATTTCAATCTTGATGCTTCTATTCACCATGTTCCTTAAATTCTTGAATCCTCTTTGCTAAATGAACAGAAGAAGAAATTCTGTTTATACAAATTCTTGAACAAGAACTTGTCCAAATGCTCAAGTTGGCTCCTTTTCTACTTTGGTATTAACAGGAGGACTTGTTGTAACAGAAACAAATTCACACTGCTGTAAATCAGCCAAAGAGAAAGATCTCCAACCCGAGAAATTCCCACGAGCTAATGGCGATAAACAAGGAGAATTATTCGATACATTACAATAGTTGTGGTTGTACTCTTTGAAATGAGGATTAAGACGCGAGACAAATGGAGCAGGTGATGTTGAGAATGAGTTTGTGGAGCTTTCACAAATGTTGCTAAGACCTGAAGAACAATTCATAGCTGCTGCTAGTGCCAATGAGGTTCTACTAGAATTTGTCACTCTTTTTGAGATGCCACCTCTGTTCTTGTTACTCTCCCAAGCTAAACCGCAAGCCAATATGTTTCTTCTTTTCTTAATATAGGCATTTTCTGGCTTTGCAATTTCTTTCATGGAGGATGAAGATGAAGCTTCTCTTAAACTAGTGAATGATTTTGACTTCCCATTATAGAACCTTGAGATACCCTTTCTGCAAATATCATACAATATGCTCATTAAAACAATGGTAAGGAATTGATGCCCAGAATAACTCATAGGAATCCAGATCTATATGAAAAGATTGGATCAAACAAATTAAAAATTGATTTTCTAGGGACAGGTTCCTACAAGAAAAGGCATATCATGAGAATCATTTTCAGTAAGTAAAGCCTGAAAAAATGCCATTAAGAAAAGAAGCTGATTCTAGATTTCTTCTACTGGAGTCTTGGAAGATTATCACTTTCTCAATAAGTAGTATTGAAAATTCAAAAGGGGAACACAAACAAGAAAAAATAAACAATAAACTGAACAAAGAAACTTGTCTCTTTTTTTTTTTTTTTTTTTGTGGTAAGTAGGAGAGTATAATATTGGTGAATATGCTAAAGAGTCTGGAATTTCCTAAATAAAAGTTAAATTCCAGCTAATTAGGAACCCCTCAATAAAAAAAATCCAGCTAATCTAGAAGAGATCACTAAAAAGGAAAAACATCAAAAAATTGAAAAGAAAAAAAAAACATCACCACTGGCTAGATGAGTTTCTTTCTAAAGATCTTAAAACAAAATCAAGTAAAACAGAAACATATAAGGTTAATAAAAACATTGCATGCTTTATTTTTCTTTTCTTTGAGTGTTTTTTTTTTTTTTTTTTTGGCAATTTCAGGATATGAGAAAACAGGAAAAACAAAAAGCTGAAAAAAATACCTGATTGGTAGAACTTCCTGTAGAGCTTCCATAGAACTCAAAGGACCTTTATAAGAACTCTGTACTTCATCAGAATCATCTTTTTTCTCCATTGATCCATCAGATATATCACTATTTTTCCCAATTGATGATGATGAAGAACTGCATGAATTCAATGCCTTCTCTTCATTCATTTTCCCTTTAAAAACCACATTTTTATTACCACAAAAAAACCTCTCATCTCCTTTAAATGTATCTTTTGGATCAACAGACATAGACGATAATGCATGCATAAATCCAGATGAACCTTCAACTTCCCTTTTCTCCATCATCATACTTACAGACATTTTCCTTTTTATTTGTTTTCCCTTCTGCTTTAGATCACACAACAATTAAATAAATAATCACATTAAAAACACAAAACCAAGAAATCTTGGAGACTAGAGAAATGGGGTTTCAGAAAAAAGGCTTAGATCTTTGAAACAAGAAAACAAGAAGAAGAAGAAGGGGAAAATAGAGGAGACATATCTTGTTATATAATAGTACTAAGATGACGAGTTATCACTTTGTTTTAAAAAATAGGCTTAATACCTAGATGGACCCTTAAACTTGACATGTTTTGTAAGATAGGCATATAAACTTATAAGGTGATCAGATAGACACTTAAACTTACTCAAAGTGTATTTTTCAAGTTTTTCAGTTGTTTTGAAAATAAAAACTATATTTTTCAAACACTCACAATTTTCATGGCCAAACAAGCCCTAAATATATCACAAAATATTTTTTTTAAAATGCAAAAATAAGGCAAACGCATATACATGAGACTATAAATGTGCACTTAAACCAATAAATACTCGCTAATCGCAATTTTGCAGCTTTCAATTAACTCGGATTTTTTTTTACACTTGAATAATTAAAAAACAATAACTTTAACCAATAAAAATCCTTAAAAAAAGAAATTTCAAATTAAGAAATTTCTAAGTTCAGTATTTCAAGTGTAAAAGAAATTTCAAATTAAGAAAACTGTAAAGCCGAGAAGAAATTTCTTAATTTGAAATTTCTTTTTTTAAGGATTTTTATTGGTTAAAGTTATTGTTTTTTAATTATTCAAGTGTAAAAAAAAACCGAGTTAATTGAAAGCTGCAAAATTGCGATTAACGAGTATTTATTGGTTTAAGTGCACATTTATAGTCTCATGTATATGCGTTTGCCTTATTTTTGCATTTTAAAAAAAATATTTTGTGATATATTTAGGGCTTGTTTGGCCATGAAAATTGTGAGTGTTTGAAAAATATAGTTTTTGTTTTCAAAACAACTGAAAAACACACTTTGAGTAAGTTTAAGTGTCTATCTGGTCACCTTATAAGTTTATATGCCTATCTTACAAAACATGCCAAGTTTAAGAGTCCATCTAGGTATTAAGCCTAAAAAATACTAATCAAGAAACCTTAAGTGGTCGTTTGGTTGCTAGTCAAAATAGTCCCGGGATTACAATCCCGGGACTAATTTATCCCATCAGTTGGTATTATTTTATACCATCTGAAAGATGGTATAAAATAATCCCAGTATAAGTGGGTTAAGAAGGTATAAGTTGAGTTATTCCAGAACTAATTTTTATACCACGTTTGGTACAAGGTATAAAATAATCCCAGAATAAATCTATACCTTATACCAAACGTGGTATAAAAATTAGTACTGGCATAACCCATTTTATACCTCAAACCAAACGACCACTAACAATAAGTAACAGAGGATTGAATAGAATAATGGATATATATAAAAAATGAATAGTTAATGAAGTAAAAAAAAAGGATTGGTCTTATCCTGAATCCTAATCCACTAGTTGTCCTTGTTAGAAAAATAGAAAATTAATTTGTTTTTTAAGAAGGTACAAATTGAATAAGTATTCAAATCAAGAATTAATGGTACCCACTAAGCAATGTCATTATGAGATGTAAATCCATTGGTTTACGTTAAATAGTATAATTAATACAAAGCAGGGATATGGTTTACTAGTATGAACCTAGTCCGCTTTACAGCAATTTTTGTTAAGGATAAGATAATACCTATCATTCTTGTTGAGATGCTATAGTATAGTATTTCATTACCATTTTAATTAGAGTTTGACTTCTTATGCAAGAAATACTTACGCAAATTATGTTACTTTAAAAGTAATTACAAGTTATTTAACAAGTACTATTACTCCTTCCGTCTCATTTTAATTATCGCTGATCACTTACTTGGTTGTGTAAATATTTTTAACATCATTGGTGAGTAAAAATAAACTCTTTGTTATAACAGATTAAATACTGTGATTGTATAAATTTTTTTCACTGCCATTATATATTATTGTAAATTTCCTTAATTATTAACTCCGTTTTCTAATCTAAATAGTAACTTAATAGCATTTAAGAAATAAAGAAAATTTGAAATTATGTCATTAATAACTTTATATACGTGCTCATTGGCTTGTTAGTCATCATCATCATAATAATAATTCAAACTTGTGTTGGTATTATATAATATAGCTATACAATTTCTTAATTTTGATTTCGATATAAATTATGGTAGCTCAATGTGAGGATTTGAGTGGTGGTTGAATACGACTGTTCCTCTTTTGACTTGTGGTTGCCTAAACTATTTAAAATTGACAGGACGAAAATCGAGTGAAGAAATTTATTATTTTTTTTGAAGAAAATAAAACTACATAAAATTTTCTGAATGCGGAACAAACTGAATCCTACTCAACAAATTTTTGTTGCTCCTTGACCTATCTTTAAAGGATTCTAGAAATTAATTTTTTGTTTTTTCTTTCTTTCAATTTTTGAATTTTACAGATTTATGATTAATACCTACCAACGTATTCTGTACAAAAAAAACGTTATTACTTTTTATTTCTCAAGTGTCAAAATTCAATGAACACTAACTACCCCATCCTCTCAATTTATGCGATATAGTTTGACTAGGCATAAAATTAAAGAAATAATGGAAGACCTTTGAATCTTGTAGTCTAAAATAAGCTATAAATATTTATGTGGCTGTTAATCATTTCATTAAGGATAAAAGAGAAAATTTTAAGTTAAATTATTTCTAAATATAGAAATTTACATTCTCTTTTGGACAAAAAATGAAAGTTTATCACATAAATTGGGACAGAGATAGTAACATTTTCGAATATTTTATGTTGTCAATTTGATAAGAAAAGAAAATACAGTGTATAGTATTTTACGTTTGTCATTTTCAATAATGAGATATAAATTTTAAAATAAATTAACTTATTTATTGCAGATGATGGAATTAGTTAGTAGGATTAGTATCCACAATGTTAGCTTGTACCTAGTCTTACCTAATTATATCCGGAATAGTTAGTTGAGAATTAGTCAAGTTAGTTAGAGTTAGTTGATGATGTGGCAAGTAGTAGTTAGTGGAAGCAGTATATGACAGCTGTATACAGCTTGTATATTCCTGTATATATATCTCCTTGTAACTAACTCCTATCATATGAAATCATTTCTCATTTCTGCACATTCTCTCTCAAGCTAATAGCAGATATGGATTTCATCTTCTAGATCAGATTTCTTCATGGTATCAGAGCTGCGAATCAATCAGTGATTCAAGCAGATTCGATCAGTTACAGTTTGTGTATTTGTGTGTTCAGAAACTGTGAAGAACAATGGTGAGCACAGATACAATGGATGATGTAGAGAAGCAACGTAATCATCCTCTCCACCTCCATAATTCTGACACTCCAGGGATACCTTTGACCACGATTCCGCTCACAGGAGTTGAAAACTATACAATATGGAGCAGATCGATGCTGCTCAATCTGAGAGCTAAGAGCAAAATTGGATTTGTCAAAGGAACCTGCAAAAAGAGTGATTACAGTAGTGATTTGGAAGAACAATGGGAGAAATGTAATGCTTTTGTCCTATCATGGATTGTTCATTCAGTTTCAAAGGAACTCATGAGTGGGATCATGTATGCATCAGATGCAGCAACTGTGTGGGCAGATCTAAAGGAGAGGTTCGACAAAGTTGATGGATCTAGAGGTTACCAGTTGCATAGAGAGATATGCACAATTGCACAAGGAACTTCATCTGTTTCAGCTTATTTCACAAGGTTGAGATTGCTTTAGGCTGAGTTTGATGCATTGATTGCACCTCCATCATGTGGTTGTCCCAACTCTAGAGAGTATGCAGGACATTTAGAGTATATGAGACTGTATGCATTTCTGATGGGACTCAATGAATCATACAATCAAGCACGTAGTCAAATACTAAAGATGATCCCTTTACCATCAGTCAACAAGGCTTACTCAATGATCATGGCTTATGAAAGTCAAAAAATCACAGCTGGTTCATATTCAGGAGGAGATATGGGAGAATCTCCTTCAACAACTTTGTATGCTAGTAAATGGAAGGGACATGTGAATGAACATCAGTCAGCTAGCTCATATGGTGCAAAGAATGCAGGAAAGGCACATGCATATATGAGTGAGCCTTCAACAGCACTTTATGCAGGAAACTATATAGGAAGTCATGCAGGAAAACCAGTATTTTATAAGCAAGGGAGAAATTTCAACTTATAGTGTGAAGTGTGTAGAAAGAAAGGACACACTAAGGAAACATGCTACAAAGTCATTGGTTATCCATCTGATCTCAAATACAAGAGGAGATCAGGAAATGGAGGGGGCAACACTAGAATGGCAAATGCAGTTGAAGACAATGATCCATTTGGTGCAGTTGCAAGATTTGTACAGGGACAAGATGCTGACTATCAATTTGCACCAGGACTTGCTTTCACAAAGGAACAGGACTTGACATCTAGTTCCCAGACCAGGGGTGATTCAGGACAAACGAGATTATCTATACCACGATGTACTCAGTGTGATAAGCCATATTCTGGACAGTGTCGCTTGGGTTCGGATGTTTGTTATGCCTGCGCTCGGTCGGGCCATATCAGGCGCGACTGTCCATCGATACGTGGTAGAGATAAGGTTCAGCCTACGAGATTAGCAATTGGCTCTTCATCATCAGTACGCCCTCCGAGGCAAAGCTCACAGACACTAGCAGGCCGTGACAGAGGTAGAGGGGGAGCATCCGATTCAAGTGGTCCTCAGCACCGCCTCTATGCACTAGCGGGACCATAGGATCTTGTGTCTTCCCTTGATGTTGTCACATGTATATTATCAGTATCCTTTTGTGATATATATGCATTGATTGATCTGCGGTTTACTTCGTCATATATATATTACTCCTGATGTTGTCGACCGTATTGGGGTGAAACCTGAGCTATTCAAACATTTTGAGGTGTCTATACCTGTTGGCGAGGTTATACCCCATTTAAACCGGGTTAAAGTAGAGTACAACATATTGGTGATTCCTATTTTGTTTATTTTAAGGAGTCGCCACCTAATTATTTTAATGGTGAATTAGGGCACCTAATAAGTTTTAGTTAAGGTAAAGCTAATTAAACCTCCGTTAATGGTCTGCTTAATTTATGATTCTAGGTAAGGGTTCTTCATTATCCTAAAGGGAAGGGGTTAGGCATCCTTAGAATCCGTTAACTACGGTCAACCGGTCAAACTTAGGTTAATTAATTAAGGCTAAAGATGCAAATATAGCATTTAATTGTTTAGAAAATGGCTTGTAAATGTTGCTAAGGTTTTAAAGGAAATGTAATAATGCTATTTAAAATAAGACTTGTAGAAAAATATAATAATTTGCATAAAAGAAGGCTTTAAATGCTATTTAAAATAAGACTTATAAATGTTGTTAAGGCTTTAAATGCTATTTAAAATAAGACTTATAAATGTTGTTAAGGCTTTAAATGAAAATATAATAAGGCTATTTAAAATAAGACTTGCAGAAAATATACTAATTTGCATATAAGTGAAAGAAAATGCGGGTTTGTGCAGCGTTTTTTATAAATATTTGAAATAATTCAAATGGCGAGATATCAATTGATTTTTTTTTTTTTGCGATTTAGGAGTATAGACAAGATGTGAGTTTTCTTTCTCCTTTTATTATTTTTATTAACTACATTCGGCTGAAAATATGCATAATTTGGATAAATCTTGAAAAATTATTTACAAAATATTCTTGAGTTCATATTTGCGTATTAGTGGCGTTTGAAAATTTCTAAGATAGTAAGAATAAAACATGATTCCTTTAACTCAAAATATGTATTTACGCTATTGAAAATCAATTATTCTAAAAATAAATATTATAGATACTATAAATAATTTTAACATAAAAAGAAGAAAATGAAACCTATGGAATTAATTGTTGGTTTTTCCTTAAATTAACTACTCATTACTACTAAAACCATCCCCACTAATTATCCTAGAATTCATCTAAGCTAAGGAAACAAAAATAAGATAAAGTGTTAGTCATACAATGCAAATCCAATACATAAAGTAAAATAGGGTAGAAAGGGGACGGAAATTTAATGGATCGGCCCATTTTAGGCAAACTACTGCGGATTTGTTGCTGCTGTTGGGCTTGGCCCAGAAATCTTTTTTTTTTATATTGCTGCGAACAGGGATTAACTCGAGAAGAATGTTTCGTTGGGCTTTGGCCCAACACCGAATGTTGAAGAAGACGAGTCCCTTGGACTCGTATGCGATGGTCATGCATAAAATAAAAGGAAAAGGATTAGTATATAATCAATGAATAAGATTAAACATATAAAATGTAAACTCAAAACAGATCAGTAGATTATGTATATACTGTGTATATTTAAGTATACCTCATGTATACACATTCATAAGGATGTCTAGAAGGTTAATATTGGAAAGCTTTTGCCCCCGTTTTCCCGATGTTGCACAAGTTCCAAGGGATTTCATGAATCCCAAGCATGGCTAACACCAGGGAGGGTTCAAGCTTAATCCATAATGACCCACTAATCTCTCCATAAACGTATTAACTAAGATATACTGGTTATATACAATATATACATAATCACACAGTATACTTGCAATGGACAACCGTACATGGAGGGACACAAATATGCAGTATCCTAGCTAACAGACATGAGCATTTGGAGCATAAGTGTAAACCAAACAGACAACAGGCATAGAAATTGATCATGCGACCAGGCCTTTTGCATTTCCTTTTTAACATATTAGCTAGACATAGTAATGTCAACATTCTTATAAGTCCCAGCAAACATCATACAAAGGCCTATACCCATCTAATTCTAGAATCTTCTTAAGTGAGCCTAATCAGGTTCACATTTAATAAGAAATGATCACATAGCACATAAGTGGAAAGTTTTGTCAACAAGGGACTTCAAACAACGTTACAAGACTCAATAGAGCATTGGTACAGGTTCACAAATGCTGAAGCTAAATCGAAAATCCTTTTAATCCCTTTAAAACACATTCTGAGACTTGTGATACTACCAACAACAAACCAAATGGCATAGGCCTCATTTCTAGCTTCAATGGATACTATTTCAAGTCCAGCAGACATAAGGGTTCCATTTTACCACCAATAATACATTTTGAGAACAATACTTGACTCAAGCAACACACCACAGAGAAATCATTCATGTAAGTCAAACACATAGGTCACAAATGACTCTAAACTTAATTTAAACAGGTACAGACATGTCTCAAGCAGTCCAGATCAATTCACATGCTAGTTAAAACCTGACAAAGAGTTGAGTACACTAATTATGGTGTCAAAACAGGAAAACTTATGCACTGTCTAATGTATATTTAACTATATTGATCAAGTCCAACCCACATTAATCCAGATTTGACACAAACAGTTAATAGGATGACCAATCATAGCGACATTTTAACCATATTAGCATGACTAGCAGATTTGTAGGTCAGGGTTCTATAGGTTTCCTTGGCCAAGAATGATGAAAAAATAAGATTTTGGTCGAGTTGGGTATATTTAAAGTGGTCCAGAAAATTCTGGACCGACACAACATGCGGCACGCTTTGCGAGACGCAAAGCATGCTCTGCGAGTCGCATGTTGTGTCGCAAAGCTTGCCAGCTGACCAACTCTCACTGGCACACTTTGCGGTGGAACTGCGTGGCCGCATGTCGTGTTTGCGGGTCGCATGTTGCGCCGCAAAGTGTGACAGAACGTGATATTTCGCCCCCAAACTGTCTGTCGTAGAATGGCCATAACTTTTGATCCCGATATGCTGTGAGGGCCCACAACCTATGGTTGGAAAGCTCTTTCAAAGATCTACAACTTTCATCAACGAAGTTTTTCCAAATTCACAACACATTTTCATGAAAATCTCCCAGAAGACAGACCTACCAAAACTTAGGCGAATTTAAGAGCCCTTAAGAACTTCACTAGTTGGTTTGACTTCAAAACGACCATCCTCCACCCGAATTCATCAAGAATGGATTCATATAGATATAATATCATCTTAATACTAGATTATTACACATTCACACCTAGTTCAAGTTTACGAGGTGTTACAAGAAGTCCTCGTAAGGAAAATATGGACATCAAGGTCATCCAATGTTGTTACGAGTTGCGCTCACCATTTCGATCTCGTTATTCCATTTTGTCGTGTTGTTGAATCCGGGCTTTCTTCGAAGGGAAGTAAAGTGGAAGAAGATCATTTCTTGATATATAAGGTAAGAATTATCCTCTTTTAAGTATATTTAAATTCATTGAAGTCATAGCTAAATCGTGGGACGAGAAATACGAAAATTATACCGTAAATCGTATTTGGTGTTGTTGTTGGCTCATGGGCTGTTTGTTGGACTGTTTTGTGGATTATGTAGATGTTGTTATGGATGGAAATTATGGTAAATAGCATGAATAATACGTTCTTGATGTTACTATATATGTCTATGTGTTTATAAAGAGAATCGATAGAAGATTTGTCGATATAGATTTGGACTAAAACTCGAGGAAAGAGATTTTGAACTCTTGAATTAGTTGAAAAGGGATTATGGCATAATTCTTACTTGGTTTGATATGGCAACTTGTATATACGATTGTTGCTAATGTTTTTATCGTTAATTGGGAACTGTTTAAAGTTGGATTGGAGTGGGTAACATAGAGAAAATGTTGCCCGATTTCCGTCAAGTTCTTAACTAATCAAAATCCTAATCAAGGAGTATGAACTAAGAAATGATTCCTATAAGTGGTTGGTTGTAGATTTATAAGCTAGAAAGTTGTAGTTTACTAACAATAGTGTTACTTTCATATTAAATAGGCTAAAGAGGCGACGAAGCAAACTTGGTTACGGCTAATCTATAACAGGTATGTAAGCTAACCCTTCCTTCTTTTTGGCATGACCTTTATGAAACAAACAGACGACGTATATATGACTCCAAAGAAGCTCCTATTCTTAGAGCCACTAGGATGGCTAATGTTCTTGATTCCCCGAACTTTCTTCATTATGTCTTGATACGTGTCTATGATTCCCGAAGTTCTATTTTGATATAATCCATTGTGACATTCGAAGGATACTTGATATGATTATTGTCTTGATTTTCAAATGATAGTTCATTTTGATTATTCTGTCGAGTCTCAGATATGACTTAGTTTGCATATGGTTGCTCACTACTCTGCTCGTGCATGCCTCAATATATCTTTCACCGAGTCCCGGGCCGGGTATGTTTTCGTGCACAGTTTCACTGCATTGTTCACCGAGTCCCTCACTAGAGGGCCGGGTACGGTATATATTTATATGATGATATAATGATGTGATTATGGCGCCAAGGATGGCATGTGATGACTTTATTCACCGAGTCCCATAATGGGTCGGGTATGATATATGATATTGATATGCATGATCTACATTTCATAAGGCAAGTGTATTGGTATTTTGAATGTCATACTTGTCTTCTGTGATCTCTATTTCAGTCATGATCCTCTTTATTGTATTTCATGCTTTATATACTCAGTACATATCTCGTACTGACCCCCTTTCTCCGGGGGGGGGGGGGGGCTGCGTTTCATGCCCGCAGGTACAGATACTCGATTTGGCGATCCTCCAGCTTAGGATTTCTACTCAGCTGTCTTGGAGAGCTCCATTATTACGGAGCCTAGACTTTTGGTACAGATATTATGATGTATATATATATATATATGTGTTTATCCAGGGGTACGGCGGGGCCCTGTCCCGTCATATCTTACTATCGATACTCTTAGAGGTTTGTAGACATATGTGTGGGTTGTGTATAAGTTTGTTCAGCTGTGTCTATACGATGTGCTTTGGATATGTTCGTCTGTAGTGGCAGCCTTGTCGGCTTGCCTGTGGTATTGATATGTCGTGGAAGCCTTGTTGGCTTGCGTATCATATTGACATGTAATGGCAGCCTTGTCGGCTTGCGTATCACATTATATTTTGATTAGTTGTGACTCCTCAGGAGACAGGTTATCTGGATACATATATATGATGACGTTATGAACCTTTGGGGTTCTTTTGCAAGTTTCCATATTGTTCTTAAGAATCAGTTTGTCTATATTTAACAGGTACGTATACGAGTGTCCAACTCGGGCACTAGTCATGGCCCACGGGGTTAGGTCGTGACATATATGACAGTCAATTATTGATACTTATTCAAGTCCTGCCAAGGTGATAGCTACTTACAAAGGAAGTCAGGAATACGTGTCTAGTTGAGATCAATAATTCAGCACATTTTGCAATACTATGATGTTTATTTGGAAATGAAGATTTCAACAATATTATTGTACGAAGCTTGCATAGCTCAATTGAAAGAAGGATATAGCAAAGGAGACATAATACAATACATTTCGTCAAAGTTCTTTTCTAGACACGATCTTCGACAGAAAGAAGCTGGTATACAAGATTTGGCTGCGTCGTCTCCCGGAATGAAGAGATATTTTAATTAGGGGGAGTATAATACGCTGTACTCTTTTTCCCTTAGCCGAGGTTATGTCTCACTGGGTTTTCCTTGCAAGTTTTTTAACGAGGCAGCAAGCAATGCGTATTAGAAGATATGTGTACTCTTTTTCCTTCACTAGGATTTTTTCCCACTGGGTTTTTCCTAGTAAGGTTTTAACGAGACATAATTATCTATTATCTATGGACATCCAAGGGGGAGTGTTATGAAATATTATGTATATTGTGGTAGATGTCCATAACTCCTAAGAAATTACTCCCACTACTTTTTCCATGATGTAGCTATTAAATCTCCCACCTCCTATCTTCATTATGTAAATATTAATTCCCACACCTCCATGATCTTCCCCCATAACCTTCATAGTTATTATGTTGTTTATTGCCACCTTTTGACTATCCTCTATGTAGTAGTATATATATAGAGATATAATAGATGATGTACTTACACTTGAAACACATTTGGATGAATAAGAAAGCTCTCCTCTCTTGTCTCTCTGTATCTATTGTTTTCATTCTTTAATATTGTTACTCTTTTAGCTTAATTTTACAACATAAAACTAATTATTTTAACTTTAAAAATAACAAATTCATGACAATATATATATATTAATTTATTATAATTAAGTAATAATTGCTTGTATACATAAATCTTATGTTGTCTTTGATATTCATCCTTTTCAACATTGATTGAATGGAGCCTCCCGAAGAGCAAGATCCAAGGATTTCTTCTTTTTGTTTGATCACCGATGCATGCACAAGTTTCTTATGCTTGCTCTTCAAATTTATTACTTCTTCTATTTCAATTTATGTGAACTCATTTGACTAGGCACAGAATTTAAGAAAGTAGAGAAGACTTTTAAACTTGAGTCAATTTGCAGGATTGCCCTTCGCTGGGGTGGTCTTTAATTTTTACCTCTCAAAATGGTAGTCTTTAAATTCTGCCTGTGCGGCTCAAATTCTGGCTTGTGATTTTTTTTAACTGAGCTGGGGTTCGAACCCACAACCTTGGGGTGTTAGGCGAGGGGTAAAATTTAAAGACCACCAATTTGAAGGGCAAAAATTAAAGACCACCCCAAATAAAGGGCAATCTGCGGAAAAAAAAGTCAAACTTTTGATATAAAATGAGTAACATATATTTTGTGTGGCTATAAATCATTGCATAAAGGTAAATTATTTTTAAATATAGAAAGAGATCATTCTTTTTTACACGGCCTAATAAGGAAATGGGTTCACATAAATTGAAATAGAGGGAGTAGTATTTTATTTTTTAAGTTTCTAGTGTGTTATTTTCAGTTTTCTTATGTGATTCTTTTTTATTTTTTAAAATTTAAATTATGAAAATCTTGACCAACATTTTATAGTTTTCATCATATTAACATGAGAAAAAGTTAAACTTATTGTACTTTCTGTATATTTTATAAATATTTAATTTTAAAAATATATCTAGAGCCGAGGGTCTATCGAAACAATCTCTGTACCTCCTAAAATAAGAGGGTAAAGTATGCGTACACTCTACCCACTCAAGATCTCACTTATTAGATTACACTGGATATGTTATTGTTGGTGTTGTATTTAAATTTTAAAATATGAAGTTTATCTAATTCAATTTAATTTCAAAATTTATTCATATAACTACCAGAAACAAAAAAAACAAAAAAAAAACGACATAAATTAAAAAGGAGAGAGCACTTTTTATTTTATACCAACAGAAACAACAAATTTGGAACAAAAAAAACAATATTTTGAATATAATTTGAAGGAAGCGCCATTGAACTACCGACAAGGCGCTCTCGTCAAACGTCACAGCTGGCTTAGCAGCAGAGCATCTTCGGGCCCAAACCCCTCAGCCCACCTCGGTCCACGAGCCAACTATGGCAGGCTCCGTAAATACGACCAATATTATGTCCCTTTTCTTTCCTTTGCCGCTATAGTTTTCAAAACTGTCCAAAATTTGAAACTTCACCTATCTATCTCTCTGAGTACCATTTTGTAGTTAGGTGCACAGTTTTGCTAAATTACAAATTAAAGACAAAAATGGGTAACGTCTATTCCTAGTTATTTGCCATCTCATCAGTTTCTTAACAAGTAAGGTATTTATTACACTTCTCTTCTTCGTTGATGTGCCACACACGTAATATTTTACTTCTAATATTTTTAGTTAGTCTAAATAATTGAATTTTGATAGATTGTTTTATTATAATTACAAATTATAAACTAGGAGACTAAAAGATGGTAAAACGAAAAAAGGAGACTCATTTTCTCACGAATTTCTAAATGGAGAGCCAAGAGGATTGGCAATGATCTACAAAATGTCGTTTTCCTTCGTAGCAACTAGTAAGTGTGCACTTTATGAATCAATTTTTGACTTTTTGTGATCCACACAAATCTAATGCAAAGACACGTACTGACTATTGGGGAAGTAGCATAAACTAATTAGATGTGAAAAAGTAGCCTCGTGAACAAAGCATTCCGTATCAGCAGAATCTGAAGAATTGTTGCACCCCAAAGATTGCGATGCAAATTTTATGATTCGTTTGTGTGAAAACGTTTAGGTAAAATAATTTTGAGATTTTAATGACCACATATTACGTTGATACACTATTATTCAATCAATTGAATTTTTTCTCTGACAAAATTAAATAAACAGAAAGTTAATATTATTGGTGAATACATTTTTTGAGATTTTAATGATCGCATATTACGTTGATACAGTATTATTCAATCAATTGAATTTTTTCTCTGACAAAATTAAATAAACAGGAAGGTAATATTATTGGTGAATATATTTTATTACATCAAAACATGTAGAAATCATGGGTAAGTAGAAAGATAATTATTTGTAAGAACATTAAATATAATTTTCTTGAGCGAATATAATTATAATACTATTATTAGTAAAGATAATCTAGTAGAAACACAACATATAAAGATAAGTTTGACGAAGGACTCTAGTCTAATATTATTGTGGATCGATATGCTCTTTCCATCTCTATCATCGCTTAACTGAACTACTTAAACTCAATCGGGCCTTTTTTAAATTTAGAAGCTAAAATATCCAATGTATCTTTTTAAACTTACTAGTAGTATTTTAGAGTCAAAATAAAAATGTCTCTAATTCCGACAAGTGTTGTAGTGGACGAAATTGAAACTCGTCTATCCCAATTAGGTTGCTATTTCACTATTAACAAGATCCCAAGTACTAATAAATCCACATGCAATTCTATCCCAATTAAGGAAGTTTAAAAAGAAAACTACCTCAAAGTGTGAATAACGAGCTCTAAATTCCCCTTAGTAAATATTCTTAAGTAAAGCCCTGAGCAAAATAGAAGGCCAAAAGTTTGGACTCTCTGAAGGATGCTCCATTTTTGGTTTAGGGCGGGAACCTGAACAGAATTAATCTCTTCTTATTTCTCTCTCTCTCTTTCTAGGGTTTTAATGCAACTTCAAATTTCAAATCCAAAAAATCCCCAAATTTCCACACAAAACACGTGATATTTCACCTATAATCCAAGAAAATGACACTACGAAAGGGCTCTAATGTATGGGTTGAAGACAGAAATTCTGCTTGGGTAGCAGCTCAAGTCACTGATTTTATTGGTAAACAAGTCCAAGTTGTTACTCAACATGGCAACAAAGTGAGACAAACAACACTTCAATTTTGAATTTTTTTGGTCAAATGGGTTGAATAATTTGTTTTTTGTTAGGTATTGGCGTTACCGGAGAATCTGTATCCAAGGGATGAAGAAGCAGACCATGGAGGAGTTGATGACATGACCAAATTGACTTATTTGAATGAGCCTGGTGTTTTAGATAATCTTGAAAGAAGATATGCTCTTAATGAAATTTACGTGAGTTGTGAAATTTACGATTCTTGTTTTTTTTTCCCCCCCCCTTCATATACAATATCTTCATCTGTATAAATCAAGAAAAAGCTAATTTAAGTGTTTCAGTTTGACTGAGCACGGAGTTTTGAGAAACAAAGGGAGATTTTGAATCTTAAATTAAATAAGTGTGTATTCTTTAAATCTTGCGGTTTCGAACTTGCCATGTAGAATGTTGGAATTGAAAATTTTAATAAATATAGAAAGAGACTTTTTTGGGACAGACCAAAAAGGAAAAGGAAAGTAGGACACCTAAATTAGAGCGTTCATGTCTGCACGATGCCCCTTCTAGCATAACCTACCTGTTAAAGAAGGATGCTTTGGGCGTGGAGCAGGGGAACGGCGTGTAGCCTCCTTGTAGAGGCAAAAGTGGGTGGCTGCCACAGCTGATTGTATAGTGTTTGGTTTGTAGGAGGAAGGAAAACAGAATTCATCATTATTAAATTAAAGTTTCTCTATCTTATTTCTTGAAGTAGTGTGATTCTTAGTGATGTCTATGTTACAAAAAAAGTGAATAAAGCTTGCTAAAATTGTTCTTTATATGATCCGTCTAGAGTTTTAGGAATAAAGTTATTAAATTCCAGCATCAACCAGTGCCGATTCCGGTCCAATTTTTGGTTCTACTTTGGCTCTGGTAGATGAATGGTAAATCTACCTTGTTCTGATTGTCACTCTGTTATTCGACTCAAATGGATATTGAGACACTTTATGGAGTTTTAGTCACTGTAGCAATTGATATTTGCCCCTAGACCACTGCATTGTGTTTGCAATATTTGTTAAAAGTATATCTTTGAAAATATTTTTGTGAGGAAAGAACTGAAGCTATTTCTTGTGCACTGCTTCTAGAATGTCTTGATCATGGATTTTGACACATGTTGTGCTAACCCAAATTTTGAACCAAAAGCTACTGGCTTGTAGTTATGGGCATTAAAGCTGTAGCTTTAGTTAAGAATTGTTGTTCTCCTTGCGTTAATGTGGGTAGTGTGGACAGAGAGAAATAGGAGAGCTTTTGATGTAGTAGAGTCAAGTTTCTCTCAATTGAGCAGTAGCTCTGCTTTCTTATTTACTTTTGGTGTAAACAGAAAGTTCCTAGTTGTGTAGAGGATTGGGTGGAGTTTGTAGAGGTATCATAACTTTGTAGATTCTTGATCTTGTGGTATACCCTTTGTATACGGCCGTTTTGGCAATGTTTATGAATGAAAATACTTTTACTTGATAAAAAAAAGAATCGTTGTTCTCCTGACGGGGTTTCACTAGGTACAGTTTTTGTCATATGCTCTAACACCGTCATCCTACATGAGTGCATTGCGATGATAATTGATTCCCCCCTTTTTCCTTTAATAGACATACACGGGAAGCATCTTAATAGCTGTCAATCCATTCACTAAACTTCCACATCTGTACAATGTGCACATGATGGAGCAATATAAAGGAGCTCCGTTCGGTGAGCTTAGCCCTCATGTGTTTGCTGTGGCTGATGCATCGTACAGGTTTGTTGACTAGTGATTTGGGGATCTGGTGAGGATTGCCTAAAGTGAATCAATTTGTGATTTATTTTTGCTCGAATTATCTTTGTTAGGGCTATGATGTCTGAGAACCGAAGCCAATCTATATTGGTTAGTGGCGAAAGTGGAGCAGGGAAAACAGAGACCACAAAGTTGATAATGCAATACCTTACCTATGTTGGTGGTCGTGCTGCTGATGATGACAGAACAGTTGAACAACAAGTTCTCGAGGTAAGTTGCTGGCTGCTGCTTAATGGTTTTAGAGGCAAAACATCATGTGGTGATTCTGCCTGCAACTTAATGAATTTCGATTACTAGGGTTTAGACTGTAATTCGGTGTCAACATAGAAAGAGCGTCTCCCCATGAAAGGCAAAACGTCATGACGTTTCTCTTATCCCACCACTGTCTGAATGTCACTGTTTTGGTTTCAACTAATGCAACAGTTCTTCTTACCTACCATTGTGACATCAATCTTGCTCTCAATCTGATCGTCGCATTATCTCTCATCAATATCTCAATCTGATTTCTCTCTTGCAGAAGTTTTCTGTTGTGAAACATCGCTAATTGTTCGGTTTTGTCTTCCAGTTAAACAAATTGTTGCTTATACAAAGATGATTGAAGATATAAAAATTGAAAATCAAGCAAAACTATTTTCTCCTCAATTTCTACACCCCGCAATTACTAATGCAAAGTTGCAAGCAGTAATAGTTACGTCTCTTTGGGAGCGGAACCATAATACATGGGTCAAGGATATGATATTCACCTAAAAAATTATTCAGATATTCAAGCTTCCAGATCAAACCGCGTGGATTGAAATAGATAGACAATTGTCTAGTCTATTTTGGAATTTCTTGATCCCAATCTCTCAATCTATTTCATCCTTGCAAGGCCTATCTCAGTCTGGACTGAAGTTGGCATGGTCCGTATCGAGCAAGATCATCTAGACATTATCAGTTATTTGGGTCAGGTAAAAACCTCTGAAGGACGAGTTTAATTCTCTTCATGCCAATTATTGATGATGTGACTGATAAGGAGAAACAGATAGAAATATCCTCTATGGTTCTTGCTCTCATCAGACCGAGATTGGATCATAACTCAGTTTGAGATGAAATTCTCAACAGCCCATCTGTTGTTACTTTGGAGGATGTTTTTGTCCAGACTTCTATGCATCTCAACTGCAAGGTGACATCTCCAGAAACTTATGGGATGGCTGTTCAATCTAACTGTTTGCAGAATGCACCTTGGAAAGAAAAAGAAAAGAGGTCAAAACATTTCATATATGGTGTTGAGGGATGTCATACGAGAGAGACCTGTTAGTCGTTCATGGTAAATCTGCACGCAACAGTGAATGTTCCCGTCAGGAAGTTAATGTGGCTGAGACTGAGAGGGATGGCATCCTTCCTTTTCAAGATGTAAAGCTCCATCCGATATGCATATGACGCACTAAAGCTGACGCACTAAAGCTCACTGAACAAATTGTAGTCTCCTTACTGTCATTCTCATGTCATTGAAACAATTAATTTCTAGCCTAGTGTTCTGTCATCATCAAAATCAAGATGTAATGTCAATTAGGTTATGATTGCTAACTCAATTCTTATTGCTAGGAGATCATCCTCATGGTTCTTTATTTTTATGTGTTTTCCTTTACTGTAGTGAGATTCTTCTTTTTTTCGTTTTTTGTTAGTGAGATTTCTTTAATTGATGATTTGAATTTGTTTTATTTTTTGCTGTTCAAAAAGTTTATGTTACTAATTTTTAGTCATTTTTCATTTTTGGTCTAGTCTAACCCGTTGCTGGAGGCCTTTGGCAATGCACGTACTATTAGGAATGACAATTCAAGGTGTGTTTTCGACTGCTAATGTTGGCATTGCTGACATGTATCATTTGGTGAAATCAGTGATGTTCATTATTTTAGCAGTGAAGGTGGTTTTGTCGTCTTTTTTAAGAGCATTGTTTTTTTTTTTATGGAATCTCTGTTTGTCTTGTCCTTCACCTGCTTACGGTGAAACTGGTTATTTCTAGTTTGTTGGAATTTTTAAACTCGTACTTATTCAATAAAGTGATAGCTGAACACGGGGCAATCGTTTTTGAGGTCTATTCAATTATGATTAATGCCTCTAATCCTTGTTTCTTGCAGTCGTTTTGGCAAGTTTGTGGAGATCCAATTTGATGCTAGTGGTAGAATATCTGGTGCCGCAATTAGGACTTATCTTCTGGAGAGATCTCGTGTTGTTCAGATAACAGATCCGGAGAGGAATTATCACTGCTTTTACCAATTATGTGCATCTGGAATGGTATTTTCTTCCCTCCATGCGCTTGGTTATGACGTTCAATTCATGAAATTCTTCATGTCCTAAGTGAAATGTATGTTATGATATTTTTTTCCTCGCGAGTGTATTAACTTTTATGTGGTGACATTAATGTGTGATTAAATTGTTCTAAGTGGCCAATGTATGCGATTTGACCGTCAGAGTAAAAGTTTAAGGTTGTTTCCTATTTATGTTTGCTTCTTCAGGATACGGAGAAATACAAGCTGGGGCATCCTAGTGACTTTCACTACTTGAACCAGAGCAAAACCTATGAGCTAGATGGAGTTAGCAATGCTGAGGAGTATTCCAAGACAAGGAGGGCTATGGATATCGTTGGAATTAGTCAGGAGGAACAGGTTCTGCAACTGTAGTTTGTTATCCTAATCAATATTTCTGTTTCTAGTAGCAGTGGTATTCTACTTCACTAATTACTACATTGCATTGTTCTTTTAATAACAGGAAGCAATATTCCGTACCTTGGCAGCCATTCTACATCTAGGAAACATAGAATTCTTTCCGGGCAAAGAACACGACTCATCAGTTATAAAAGATGAAAAGTCTAGGTCTCATCTACAGATGGCTGCTAAGCTTTTTAAGTAAGTGATTCTTTTCCTTCTCCAGGCAACACATTTAAGCTTTTTGTTTCTCTGATTTGCTGATATTATTGCTGGTTGATGAATGATTATCATGTCCTTTATCATCCTTTTGCTAGGCTTTTTCCCTTGATATATAATTTTTTTGGGATTGAATTTCGGTATCTACTTGGAAATGTTTCGTTTCTCTCCCCGCCCGCCCAAACCAAAAAAAAAAAAACAATAACATATCCAGTGTAATCCCATAAGTGGGGTTTGGGGAGGGTAGGATGTACGCAGGTCACCCCTACCTTTGTGGTATAGAGAGACTATTTCCGATATACCCTCGGCTCAAAAGATAGAGAATATTACTGTGTCTGCTCTCTTAAGCTTTTCGGGCTCTCGGCCAACAACGCTTTCTTTCGCTTAGAATAATGTTCATTACTCAATTTTGGTTTATACAGTTTGTATTGGTGAAATGGTTACCGTACACTTGACTCTCTGTTATATGTAGATGGCAGTTCGTTATAATTAATGTGTCATCCTTAAAAGTTATTGGAATAGTTCTTGAAGGAAATATACTTACAATAACAACAACAACAACAACAACAACCCAGTGAAATCCCACAACGTGGGGTCTGGGGAGAGTAGATTGTACGCAGACCTTACTCCTACCAAGGTAGGACGGCTGTTTCTGAAAGACCCTCGGCTCAATAGAAAGCATAAAGAAAGCAAAAAAGAGGTCAGAATGAAATATACTTAGTTGATAAAAAAAAATGGTTATTGCAATAGTTCTTCATTTTTCTTGCTTTTCATGTCCTGTCTTGGAATTATTTGTGATTTTGAGACATCGAGAAAATTATATTCAGGAAAGGATAGCACTGTTCATGACGTCATATAGGATAGGACTAATTCACGGGTTGTTATTATAACTTTTGTATGATAAAGAATTGAAAAATATAGCCTAGGGGACGTGTAGGTTGAAGCTCAAAACTCTCCAAAAGAAGGGAGGTAAGTGGAGTCCTGTCAAACTAGGACTGGTCTCGCTTGTTCACATGCTTGGATTTAATGGTTCTGGTGTCGCCTTGAGGTATTGCTGACTTTTGTGTATCTTTGCCTTCTTTACATTTCTTGTCGTGCAAGGCTCTTCAGTATCGTTGTTATTTTAAACCAAAAATTCAAGCTCTGTCGTATTGCTTTATAAGGGTGGTATTTACTTAACGTCTGACAGTCCAACTGATCCCCAATTACTCTTTTTTTAAAAAGGTGTGACGTACAGTTGTTGGTGACCTCTCTCTGTACAAGATCAATTCAAACTCACGAAGGAATCATCATTAAGGCTCTTGATTGTGGTGCTGCTGTTGCAGGACGTGATACTTTAGCAAAGACTGTTTATGCCCAATTATTTGATTGGTTGGTAACTTAGAAATCCTTTACGGCATCCAATAGTCAATGTTTAACTTACATAAGTTGATTATATATGAGTATGTCGTCGTTTGTTTGTTTCAGGTTAGTTGAAAAGATTAATAGATCTGTTGGTCAAGATCTTGATTCCCAGATACAAATTGGAGTTTTAGATATATATGGATTTGAATGCTTTAAGCAGAACAGGTTAGTTACATGTTATCTTTTGAAAAATAATGTAGTATATGGAAATAACAGATTGCTACATTTATTGAAAGGTATAAATAAAGGTAGGTTATTGGAAGTCCTTCTAGAATCAGATTTGTAAATATACATCCAGAAGCTGTGGATCAATTTTTTGGCTCAAGCTTCAATTTTCCATTGCATCCCCTTTAGTGCAATTGTAATGCATTGAGCCTTCTGTAGTTGTGCAACGTCAACTTAAATTACTCATTAGGTAAAAGAAAAAAAACTCAAGATTGCAGGCATATACTCCTACTGATTCTTCACAGCTGTTAAAAGATCATGCCCATATTTTTGGTGAAAGCATGTAATGAAATATATGAAAGGCAATTCATAGTTGCGCTTGGGCGATGTTTAGCACCTAAAAGTAATGATCTATTAGACGTGACCTCTCACAAGGCTTTATTTGAATGCTATTCATGCTTTACTGAAAGCTTAACTGAAACTTGATTAGTATATGAGCTTGCTGACAATGATTGAAATTGTTAGACAAATAATGTTGTAGAATTGCATAACCGTGGGCTATGAAAAATCATTTAATTATCTATTTTTTCATAAGCAGTTTTCAGCGTAGAATGTAGATTG
The DNA here is from genome assembly GCF_019175385.1 of Lycium barbarum. NCBI lineage: Eukaryota > Viridiplantae > Streptophyta > Magnoliopsida > Solanales > Solanaceae > Lycium > Lycium barbarum. Next base: position 47,921,277 of record NC_083340.1, read on the forward strand.
GAGATGAAAGGTTGAGAAGTTATTGGATGTTCGTAAACAGGAAAGTGTTAAGTGTTGGAGTTATTGTGGAAATATCTAATCATTATAGCCTCTGAGAATTGTCTTCCCATTAGGTCCACAATATAGTGGCTTGTTTGCTAAATTGGTTCTTTCCACGAGCTATGAGTTTGAAACCAATATTAGCCTATCATGTGCAGTTAATATGTGCTTAAAGTAGGGGTATTTTTCCTCAAAACTCAGATGGGTTGTCTTTACCTTCAGTTTATACTCTACGGACCAAGTGTTAGAGTGAACCCCCAAAATAAGGAGAGAAAAACAGTTTTCTGATGGCTTATTAGCTTGAAAGATTGTCATGTCAAATCAATGTCTTTTTTTTGTGTGGGGGGGGGGGGGGGGGGGGGGCTAAATGGAGTTACAAATTATAGAAACTGGGAAGCTTGAAAATAAGGAAATCCCAAAAGAAAAAACTGTCACGACCCGTTTTCTAAACAAGTCATGACTGGCACTTGGTGCCTTGACTTGACTGAGCGAGCCAGCTTGACTGTTCTAACCTATACTTCCATAACACATAACCCATGTGCATCTAAATAAATAACTTGACTCTCAAAACTCTAATGCAAACAATCCTTAAAATAATCCACATGAATCTCGAAATCCATAAATACTGAAACGTACTAAAAATGATCCCAAGTACCGTTATCAACCATAACCCAACTAAAACACGTCTATGAAGCCTCTACTGGAGTACTAAAGGAAATGCACAGGACATAGGGTTCCTGGCTCCCAAAACATATGCTAAATAAAGGAATAAATGAATAAACATATACGAGTCCCCACCGAAAGCAAGAAGTGGAGCTACCAAAAGCACGGAGAGCAATGATCTCTAGCCTGTAGTCTGTTTGTCCACAAAATTGGCACCTACGTTGTACTGCAGACCAACGTAGGTTCCCAAAAGATAACGTCAGTACAATCCACCGTACTCAGTGAGTCTCAACATTTTTTTTTGAGAAGGTAACATGTATGTATTAAACACAGAACAGTACATGGGTTGTACTGAAACCATATTTACAAGTGAGCAGAAGAGAGCAAAACCAGTCTACAGTTCTAACAGGAACCTAATGAGTCTAGGATAGATATAGTATCCTCTGGGTAGATCTGGTTACACCAAAAAGAAAAAAGCTTAATACAGTTAAGCTTGATCTCCTGCATTGTGTTGCTGCTGTTCTCAAAGCATCTAGAGTTCCTTTCTTTCCAAATTGCCCACCAAATGCAAGCAGGGACCATCTTCCATCTGTTTATGTCATTTGCTCCAGCTCCAGCTGCCTCCCAACTAAAGAGAGCTTCAGTAATCTTTCTAGGCATTGTCCAGGCTATGCCTCTGAGATTAATGAAGATCTTCCATAGCTGATCAGTTATCCTGCAGTGCAAAAATAAGTGACCAATTGTCTCTACTTCTTTTTCACAGAGAAAACATCTTGAGCACATAGTCCAGTTCCTCTTCTTTAAATTTTCATGTGTGAGCACAGCTTCCTTTGCCAGTAACCATGAGAAGCATGCAACCTTGCATGGTATCTTGGTCTTCCAAATATGCTTCCAGGGCCAGTTGGTGACTTGAGGTGTTGGTTGGTTTATCATTTTATAGGCTGCATTAACACTGAATTTTCCACTACTATGTCCTTGCCATCTCAATGTGTCATCCCTGTTTTGAGTTCCTGTGAAATCAACCAGTTGTTTGTAGAACTCAACCATTCTACTTATCTCCTAATCATTCAGGTCTCTTCTGAGTATCAATTCCCAACCTTGAGGTGACCACATTTCAGCTATAGATCTCTGTTGGTGATGAGCTAAAGCATATATGTCAGAGAATAGATCCTTCAAAGCTCCATTCCCCAGCCAATTATCATTCCAGAAGGATGTCCTGTTACCATTTAGCACTCTGATTGAAACTTGACTCTTTAGAGCGGGCCATAGTACCCTTATAGACCTCCAAAGACTAACTCCATAAGTTGAGTTCACTGGTTTAGTCATCCAGTTGTCTTGTACTTCATATTTGGCTTTGATTACCTTGCTCCATAAGCATTGAGGGTCTTGAGAGTACCTCCATAACCATTTCAACTTGAGGGCTTTGCTGTGATTCTTCAAATTTCTAATTCCCAATTCACCTTGAGCCTTGCTGAGAATTACCTCTTCCCACTTGACCAAGTGATAGGCTTTTTTTTCTTTTTTACCTTGCCACAGGAAGTTCCTTCTTATGCTGTCCAATCTTTCAATGACCCCCACCGGAATGGGAAAAAGGGACATCATATAGGTTGGTAGAGAGTCTAATACAGAGTTAATCAGAGTGAGCCTTCCTCCCATTGACAAATATTGACACTTCCATCTTGAGAGTTTCTTTTCACATTTCTCCAGGACATTGTTCCATATGCCAGTAGATTTTGACTTGGCCCCCAGTGGCATGCCAAGATAAGTAGTAGGAAGAGTCCCCACTTCTCCCCTCAAGATCAGTGCTAAATCCTCCATGTTTGTTACTTCATTAATTGGGAAGAGATGACTCTTTCTGCAATTAATATGCAGCCCAGAAATGCCTTCAAAAAGGACCAGTATAATTCTCAAAATTCTCAGTTGTTCCACTTCTGCATCACAAAAAATTAAGGTGTCATCAGCATATTGAAGATGCGTAATCTCCTGAATGTTGTGTCCATTCATAGCTACCTCAAAGCCTTTAATCCACCCATTAAGTTTGGCTGTTTTGACCATGTTGTTTAAACCTTCCATGGCTATTATGAAAAGAAAAGGTGACAAGGGATCACCCCGCCTGAGACCTCTCTGAGCAGAGAAGAATCCTTCTGGAGAACCATTGATGATGACTGAGAATCTGACAGTCGATATGCAAAATTTTATCCATTTAACCCATTGTACTCCAAATCCCATTTGTTGTAACATGCTTAGTAAGAAGTTCCAATTCACATGGTCAAATGCTTTCTCAATATCTAGCTTGCAGAGGATGCCAGGCTTCTTCTGTTTCTGTCTTGAGTCTACTGCTTCATTGGCTATTAGTATGGCATCCATTATTTGCCTTCCTTTTATGAATGCCATTTGTTGAGAATCTACCAGTTTTTCCATCACCTTTTTCAGCCTCTCAGTCAAGACTTTTGCAATAATCTTGTAAATGCTGCCTATTAGGCTTATAGGTCTGAAGTCCCTCAGCTCCTTTGCACCATTCTTCTTAGGGATCAAGGCAATGTAGGTTGCATTGAAACTCCTTTCAAATAGGCCATGGGAATGGAAGTTGTGAAACACCCCCATGATGTCTTGTTTAAGTACCTCCCAACATTTGATAAAGAATCCCATTGTAAAGCCATCAGGTCCTGGTGCCTTGTCCGTAGCACACATTTTCAAACACCCTAAAACTTCTTGTTCATCGAATCTGCTTTGTAGCAAATTCTTATCTTGCTCAGTTATTGTTGGACAATTCCCAAAATTGCTTGCAGGTCTCCATTCTTCAGTCTCTGTGTAGAGTGTTTTGTAGAAATCTACTATCTCATTCTTGATTCTCTGTGGTTCTGTGATTAATTCTTCCTGGATCATTAAGTGATCAATGTTGTTGCACCTTTTGTGAGCATTGGCAGTCTTGTGAAAGAACTTTGTATTCTTGTCTCTTTCTTTGAGCCAGATGGCCCTGGACCTTTGTCTCCGGGCCACTTCTTCATTCTTTAGAAGATCTTCATACTTCAGCAATAGTGATGCCTTCTCCACCATTTCCCCTTCAGTTAGAATTCTTACTTCTAGCACTCTGTCCAGTACTGCCAATTGATTGAGCAGGTCTGATTTTTGTACTTTCAGGTTGCCTTGGCTGCTTTTGCTCCACTCTCTTAGTTTACCTTTCAAAGCCTTCAATTTACAAGCTAGAACATAATCAGGTTTCCCTTCGAAGTCAAATGTTGTCCACCAACTCTTGATTCTATCAACAAAGCCATCAGTATTCAACCACCAATTGTCAAATTTGAAATATGACTTTGGTTGGTCCCAATCTCCACATTGCAGAACAATAGGGACATGATCAGATGTCACTCTCTGAAGGAGAGATTGTTTAATATTGCTAAAACTGTCATCCCACTCTTCAGAGATTAGGATTCTGTCAATTCTTGAAGCACTAGTGTGATTGTCCCCTCTGTACCAAGTATAAGGACCTCCTTCTAGCTGAAGATCAATAAGACTCATATCCTCTATGAAGTCTGAGAATTCCACCATAGCTATGGCCTTCTCCTACAATTTCTTTTCTCTGTCGGGAATCTAACAATATTGAAGTCCCCACAAATTGCCCATGGGCCTTCCATCAGACCCCTGACAGCACTTATTTCCCACCAAACCTCTTCTCTTTCAATGTCACAATTTGGAGCATACACCTCTGTAATATGGCATTCAAAGTTCTGTAACTGGCCTTCAAATCTGCTAGTCAAAGTATATGACCCAATCTGAAAAATCTCCCCTTTCCATACCCTTCTATCCCATATCATCATGATTCCACCTCTAGTTCCACTGGCTTTTAGACATGCATAACTTGCCCATCTTCCTCCCCAAATATAATTAACATCATCTTCTACATCCCCCTCAAGCTTTGTTTCCTGCAAACATATAATGTCTGCACCCCAATCAAGAATAGAATTCTTCACCAACCTCCTCTTATCCATGTTATTTAATCCCCTCACATTCCATGTGACTAATTTGAGCTTCATTGATCAATTAAAGTTAAAGCCCTTCCCCTGCTCCTATTTCCATCACTTTTGAATTTAACATCAAAAGAGACCAGTCCCTTCAGTTCTTGTGTCCCCTTGAACCTGCTCTTCTTAATATTAATCTCTGATTCCATCTTCTTTGCTTGTCTACTACTATCAATCTGCAAGAGAAGTTCCATGGCTTCTTCTTTGTGCCCCTGAAAGTCAACTCCAAACAATTTGTTTAGCTTGAGTAAGTATCGGCGGATCCAAATAGGCGTATCTATTTCTTTGTCTGAGCATCCATCTTGTTGATGAACCAAAATTGGTTCGGCATCCTCAACTTCCCAGATTTCCCCACAATTCCCCAATTCTGCAGTATCGCAAGTAAGCTTTGGTTCCTCCATTCTCCTCACTAAAGTCCGAATAAGATTTTGAATAAAAGCTGAGAAAGAAGTCATAATTTATCATAAAGTATTGCAACACAATGAAGCAAAAAACAGAAAAGAAAAAAACCACTAAAACTCAATTCTTTTGTTCACGTTGAGCAACTGCCTGCAACAAAATCGATATTTAAGTTGTGAAATGTCCAGTAATGAAGGAACATCTTCTAAGTTCAAGAAAATAAATGGAATGCATTAATAAAATGTAACCACAACATAAATGTGCAAGAGAATTAATACCAAGGAACTGCTGGGGTGGAACTCATTTAATAACTTTGATAATGTTGACCAATTTGCAACCAACAGAACATAATAGACGTAGGCTCAGTTTATTAGTCCTTTCTTTTTGTTTTCTTTTAGTTGTTCTAGTCGACTGAACTTTTCTTATGCCTGTGATGGCACTTAGTAACCCTTTATACGGTTACTCTTAGCCCTTTATACGGCTACCGAATCTTTTGCATCATTATGAAAATATTAGCAACTGTTTATACGGCTGCTCGTAACCGTTTATACGGTTACCATTCATGTTGCACCTCATTGTATAAGAAAATTAATAACCCTTTGTACGGTTACTCGGAGCCCTTTATACGGCCACCAATTCTTGTATGCATCATTATGGAAGCATTAGCAACCCTTTATACGGCTGCTTGGAACCCTTTATGCGGTTACCATTTCATTAAACTTTACATTAAAGTTTCAAGTCATCTACTTTGTCATAGACATGGCATAAGCACAAAATGTTTACATGATTCAGAAATATAAAGAGACTTTAATAAATGAGGAAGAACTTCTCTGTATAAGATATGGAAGAGAAGAATTTTACTTATGGAGGCTCACACTTATAGCATATTAGAGGAATGAGGGGATTTTTGTTTTCTAGGTCATGATTCAAGGGCATTAGACACTGTTTTGGGCTGGACAAAGTTAGCACAAAGCCTTTATACACAAAATAGGTAGGTACAACCAGTATCTTCATCAGACGGATAAGCACGAGGAAGTAAACAGAGAGCACGAGATAGATTCATTCAACGATAAATTATGTGAGTTCACTCGTTCCACTTAACTCGCATTAACATGTAGAAACATTTAATCGAACACCTTATGGGAAAGTTTAAACTCACCTCAGGATTCTTCCTTTCTAGCAAGATTAACTTCTACCTTGTCAACAACAATCGACAATTCAATCTACATAATAATCGGGGTTCAAAACCTTACCCATATCTCAATTAGTAATAACAATTCTAAAGAGAACTCGTGGGTTACCTTGAAAGTACACTGATGGTGATCTTTGATTCTAAGTCTATGGAACTGCTGATGTTTTATATCCGTGGGACAGTGGCAACGTCCGTCAAAACCCCAAAAATAAGTATTGCACAGTTAATTCTCTTAATGCTCCACTACGTCGCTGAAACTAAAGGCACTAGGGCATATTATTCTTTTCTATTTGTTGCTGCTGTAGAGTTTGAAAGGGTCTGCACATATCCTTTTGGCTTTTAATTAATCTATTCTTTTCCACATGCTTTCATAAATGGTGGAAGGTCAAATATGCCCTTAGTGTTTCCATCATTACTCAAAATGCTGGACATATACAGAAAGGCTCACTTGTGAGACTTAATTAATTCTCACTTAGTCCCTTCCTATCACGTGACCCCTTTGTAGGTAAAGAAATAATATTAATTATATCCTTGGAATATCACTTTCTAGAAAAATAATTAAGTAATACCTAGTTTGGCCCTTCACTTTATATCATGAGCAGTTTGACATATTTTTAGTACTTTGTTTAGACGGTGTGGGTCTTATACCTCTCGAGCACATTACTAATGTTAAACTTGCTGCCACTGAAATTTTAAACCTAAAACCTTACGGGACTTTACAAAAACATTATGCTCGGTGTGGCACAAAGTGATTTTAAGCAATTATGGTTTTCGACACAATAGGAAGATGTGAGATCTGAGATCATAAAAAACATGTTTTGTTTAGGCTCATGGAATCCATTTTCCAGGTTTTACCCCTCTTTTCATCTCTCAATTCTCAATTAGACAAAAGACCGCTAGTTTCTTCTTGCAAGTCACGTGGATTTGGAATTTTCTTGTAAACTTGTTCGTGGCTTTTCAACTTTTCTTTTAGGGCTTTGTTCATTTGCGTGGAATTGTGTTCTCTTGGAATTTCCATTTCTTTTGGACTTTGAATGGCGCTGAGGTGAAAAATCACACAACTACTAGCCGCCTTTGTAATTACTATGGGCCTTTTGTGCTATCAGGAGACTTAGGATTGGCACTGAACATTCAATCCTTCTTTATTTAGAAGTTATGTTACTCGGACTCTTCACTTTCGGTGCCGCACCCGTGTCGACACGACATGGGTGTGGGTGTGGGATCCGTACCCGATCTGGTCAACCGATTTTGGATACTTTGACCAAAATCCACGTAGAAATTCTGGACAGATTCAATGATTTCTTTAATTAAAACTAAAGCAAGGTGAAATTGAAGAAAATGGAATACCTTGTATATAAAAATTTCTATGACACTTTGTTTCCTTTTATCTCCTTCGGGGATTCTCCTCTTGATCAATATTTTTTCCTCAAGTTTTCCACATAATATTCCATAATTTAGGTTTTATAACTGTACAACAACAACAACATACCTAGTGAAATCCCACAATGTGGGGTTTGGGGAGGGTAAAGTGTATGCAGACCTTATCCCTATCTCGGAAGATAAGGAGGCTGTTTCCGAAAGACCCTCGACTCAGGTTTTATAGCACTATTTTTAGATATTTGAATTTTTTTAGCTGAATCCCCGCACCTGTATCAATAACTGGATCCGTATCCCCGAATCTTAAAATTTAGATCATGAAGGATCCGACATCTAGATCCGCACCCGTATCAGACACCCGCACCCGAATCCGAGTAACTTAGCTCGGAAGACCTCGGCTCTGTTGAATATTGGTGCTCCTTTTGTTGGGGGGAGGGGGTGGAGATAAGTGCTTGAGGGCCCGTTTGGCTTAGCTTAAAAAAAGCAGCTTATAAGCTGAAAACCTTATAAGCTGGCCAGCCAAACACTCAAAAAAACTGAAAACAGCTTATAAGCCGTTTTCAGCAACTTATATGCTAAGACAAACGGGCTCTGAGTTTTTATTGAACATTGGGGAAATTCCATTTGAAGCATCGCCTTGCAGAAGATGGCTCTATCACCGGGAGCTGGCAATAGTTAGTTTGGTGTTTTAAGAAGCTAGTTTTCTTCCGGCTGGAGAGAGTTTATGAAAACCAGGCTGACTTCAACTAGATTTTTTAAACTAGGGAATTGTGAATAGCTTCCCAGATTTTCGATTTTCTTCCGTTGTATAAAAATCAACCTAGCAGCAAGTAATTGACAATCTTGTGCATTATCTATTGAATGTGACCACTGCTATAATAAATAAATAAATTAACAATAGGGCTGGGAATTATTTGGCCATTGCTTTTGAGTGTGAGACATGCTGGACATGAATCACTTGATACAGTTGAAAAAGACCATCCCATCCCTACGGTTTTGCTGCATCATTTACGAGAATGTAAGGAGCCACAGTTCCATCTATCCTTTTTACAAAAGGTTTCTGGCTGGAGCAATGTGGATAATCCAGGGGATCGTACTGGTTCTATCTTCACTTCATTAGGTTTTAGTTGTTGAACATATGAGATTAGTTAGTAGTGTTATAGCGGTAGGAATGACAATGTTTTCCAGACATGTGCTTCATTTGCCTTGGTATTGTGTGCTTGGGCACATATTTAGGACATTCTAAAATCAAATTACTTTTTGGTGCACCATGTGTGAATGAGTCATTTCTGATCTCCTGCGTGGTGCAAGGCCTTAGCTCTTTTAGTGATTCAATTCTTACTAGTCTCGAAGGAAGTTTGAAATTCTATGCTTTCAATTATGCAATTTTGATCATTTAGCTTCAATAGATCATTTTCTACCTTCTCATTAATAGAGCCTTCTTTCTTACTGAAGAAGATTGTTTGGGCAATGCTCCACAGCAGTTGTTCCAATTTCAGACACTGTTTTCGGTGTTGTAAGATTTGTTTTGATAAAAAAAGTTATTTGATTAAGAATGGGAAAATCTCCCGTATATAAGCCGCGTGAGAAGACGTAGAAAATCTGCAACATAATATGATTCTCTACAAACGACACTCAATCACCCAATCTTCGCTGTTGTAAGATTACCAAGCAGCTAAACCAATTTTGTTTTTTTAACACCGTCATCAAATATCATATGAACACTTTGTGCACTTCCTGACCCTGGTTTGCTGTATGAACGTTGAAACCATTGAATCCGGTCAAGTGTCAAGTTGACTTCATAAACTTGGACTTGGTGATGATATTCAGTTATCCTGCGGATATGCTGCTGCAAGTTTCTATTCCGTCATCTTGCCAACTCACTTAGCAATCATATTCCAAGTCCTTTGTTGTTATCAAATGCATCTCGTGGGCAATTCATGTTTGTGTTTAGCTCGATGTTTTGGTTAGTTAATATCTTTTTCTTGGGATATCTGGGATGCTTCTCTTAGCTTCATTTTCAAGAAGGATCTTGATATCCAAACATTGCGATAACTGGAAATTGGTACGTGAGCATTCCAATAACTGATTTCTGCACTATGCATTGTACAGCTTTGAGCAATTCTGCATCAATTTTGCAAATGAAAAGCTTCAGCAACATTTTAATGAGGTAAGTTGTACTGCTCTAGGATAAGTTACCCTTTCAAGAAAGAACTAGAGATCTTATGAATCTTAGTACAAGCTTGCTATAATACCCTTTTGATTTCAGTGTTTCTTCTTTCACCCTTTACTTATTTATTTCTATCCTGTTAAATTTCTAGCATGTATTCAAGATGGAGCAAGAAGAATATCAGAAAGAAGAAATCAATTGGAGTTACATTGAATTTATAGACAACCAAGATGTTTTGGATCTAATTGAAAAGGTTCCACACTTCTCCTCATGATCTGTTTTACAAAAAGTTTCTTGCATGTAATTTCTTACTTATACAATAGACTCTGCTATCAATTAGGTGATGCGACAAATGAAACACAGTATGCAACTCTATCAGAATATGTTGGTATACCAGTAGATGATTTAATTTGTCATGTGGTTCAGATCTTCAAATTGATTTGCGTAAGCTTAAGGAGCAACGTTACTGAGAGGGCAAAAAGAATTTCTGTATAAAGTTGTCAGCTGATATAGTATGTTAAATGTTTTATACCACATATTTCATGTAAGAAAGCTTGCAAACTTGGATATGCTAAATTTCTTTGGTTTTGTTACGAATTTGTGCTTACTTGATTATCATGGTGTATATTTGTTTTGTCATTCACTGAAAATTTTGAGCTAAATAAAAGATTTTGTTGAGGAGGATACAGTCATGATACTATGTGTTAGTATCTCCTATAATATGTCATTTGCCATTTGGCCTGGTGCTTAGTTTGGATGGTGCACTTTAGACTATTTATTAATTGGGATTTTAGCTTGGCAGAACCACTGGTGTTTATTAACCTGAAAGTTCACTAAGATCATTTTCAGATGTATAGGCATAATTTACTTCTGAAAATGTGTCTTTTGCTAACAGATATATGAGCATAATTTACTTCTAAAAATGAGTCTTCTACCTCTGCCGCAACTTTTTTTAATTTATGTTCAATTCCGGGGACCACATATAAAGGTACCGCATGCTTTTGTTGTTGGACAGAGTTGTCAGTTCTTAACTATTAGTGAATCCAGATGCAGCAAGGTTGTTTCTGGAAATGTAAATTGATTCACTGTTAGAAGCTTTTATGGTTTATTATGTTTTGGTTTTTCTTCTATCCCGTGTTATTAAAAGCCATCACTCCATCACTTAAAGTGATGAAAGGATGCAAAGCGAGGGGTTATTGCTCCATGGTGAAAACATGCGCCATGCGCTTAGAGAAGTGTGCGCTTCAAATAATGATTTTCTAAGTGATCTCAGCGTGAAGCGATTGGTTCATCGAGTCTCAAGTTTGAGAAGTTGGATCATTAATGACATAATTTACGTTGATATGCCGAAATTATTTTTGAATTGCAATTTGATTATTATATTACTAAATTCACATGCGTTTGGTAGATACTAATTTTTTGTAAATTGTGCGCTTCACTACACATTGGGCTCCAAGTCCCATGGACCTAGTCGTGTTTTTCCCATTTCACTTTAAAAACTGCTTCTATTTCTACTTTGAAGCTGGACTCTTTTGACTTACTCAATGTCAAATGTGTTTTGCAGAAGCCTATTGGGATAATTGCTCTTCTGGATGAAGCTTGGTATAAAATATGCCCATGTGGTTTGTTAAATTTATTCCCTTTTAGAAATTTTGGGTGTAACATCTCCTTATCTTGATGTATTCACCATTGCAGCATGTTCCCGAAGTCTACGCATCAAACTTTCTCAAATAAGTTGTTCCAGAATTTTCGGGGGCATCCACGATTAGAGAAGGCAAAATTTTATGAAACAGATTTTACCATGTCCCATTATGCTGGCAAGGTATGTCAAACTAAGAGACATTTGAAAGCTCAGTTTATGTTCATGGAGAATGATTGCTATTGTTACTCATGTTTTAGTGCTTATTTTGAAGGTGACATACAAGACAGAAACATTCTTAGATAAAAATCGTGATTATGTTGTGGTGGAACACCGTAATTTGTTATCTTCTTCGGAGTGTCCTTTTATTGCTGGCCTCTTTCCTTCCCTTGGAGAAGAATCTTCTAGGTCATCATACAAGTTCTCTTCAGTAGCCTCACGGTTTAAGGTATGAAGCTTATTCTAATGTGGAGTTGTTTACTTCCACTGCAATTGACATCCCAAGCTAAGAGTTTACAAGTTTTCTTGTCATCGTTTGGTGGAACTAACACGAATCAATTGCTTGCATATATGTAGGCGTTGGACATGTTGTTAGCCTAAATATGTCATAAATTTTCCCCAACATGGTTGATAAACTCTGGTGTTAAGTATCACTCTTTATTTAAAATTAAGAGTAAAATGATAGTGATAGGTGGATGGAGTTTCTATAAATTTCTGGCAAGTCAAATCTTTCAGGGAAGTAGATTTTAAAGCCTTTGGGATTAAGGAGAGCTGAAACAAATTAAGCATGTGTTGCTAAAGTAGTAATATGGACATCGTGTTGATTCCTAGTAAATTGGTAGAGTGCCTATGTAAGTGTATGTGTGTGGGCCGTGGGCCATACATCTTGTATATGCTGTATTGTAGTATACATATAGAAAGTGGTATTTGTTATATAGGAAAGCACATGCATTTACTTGTAGTGTATCATTGACATACCCTGCTTTGTATAAAAAATGTTGGGGTTTAAACTTTCATTTTCACAATCCTTTTGACATTGGCCTTGCGGTGTGCCTTTTTTTTTTTTTTTTTTTTTTAAATTTCTGGTGCAGTGATATAGATAATATATTTGTTAGATTATGTTGTCCCTCACATCTTCTTCTCTGTAGCAACAACTCCAAGCTCTCATGGAGACGCTCAGCTCAACAGAACCACACTATATTCGTTGTGTGAAGCCAAATTCAATGAATCGGCCTCAAAAATTTGAGAACCTCAGCATCTTGCACCAACTGCGTTGTGGGGTGAGTTGATATAGAATTTGTTTATTGCCATATGCCAAATGTTCTGGCTCTTCACTCATTTTACTGATAAGATTTGTTTTTTTTTATTTTTCCATGGAGTTGCTTTATGCTATTTAATCTTGGTTTCTTGCATATGGTATTATAGTGGAATGTTTCATGCCTGCTTCTATATAACTTCGCATGCTTAATTTTCTTTCATTGTTCTTCAATATAACTTCGCATGCTTAATTTTCTTTCATTTTTCTTCAAGATTTGCCTATTATTCTCTGATTCTATTTTGGAATGATGTTGGATAGGTGGGCTGTTTTTCCTGTCAGTTACTTGCCTGTTTTCTTTTTAGTAGGGTCTCTTGTTTTAATATTTTTCTTGCCCTTTTTTCCTGTTTGGTTATGTTTTCTCATTTGACTCATTTCAATTCTTGAACTGCTCATTAGTAGTGCAATTTGATTTTGTTTTCTCTTCCATTGCTTTCCTTTGTTTGGCACTTTAAATTAATCTCCTCAGCTTCTTTACGTTCTGTGTTTCAAAGTATGAAGCTAAGTTCTTTCAAAGAAGAAGCTTCAATGAACGTATGTATGTTTGTTATGCTTCTAATTACACATTCATTCACTTTGACTTGAGTGTATATGACATTGATTTCTTAAGTCGGTTTTGCTTCTTCCATTGGGTCACAGTGTGATCTGTGGAACTTTTGGGGAACTGATTTTTATATATACTTTTTTCTGCAGCCTTCATGCTGCAAAGTCCTTTTCTTAACCATTTGAAAATGAAAAGGCTGTGCATGTGCATTTTCTTGAATGGAATGTTCTAATTTATCAGTAATATGATACATTGCAGGGTGTTCTTGAGGCCGTGCGCATAAGTTTGGCGGGTTATCCCACGCGCAGAACTTACCATGAATTTATAGATCGATTTGGGCTAATTGTTTTAGACATGTTGGATGGCAGGTGGGTTTGCTTTAGTCCTTACTATTATAGCTCTGTTGGTGAAATTATTTGACCCCCTCTTTTGTATTTTATTTTCTGTTTTCTTGCACTGGATTTGTAATGGATGTCGGAAACATCAAATATGGCCAACAAACATCTCCATGCATATTAATTCATTGGTTAGTTTAGCAGAGCTACCAACTTAATGTTTTTTTGCTAGTTGGTTTTGTGACAATGTTAAAATTCAGATTAAAATGGCAGTTGTTCATCCAAACTGTGGTTTGCGTTGGCCGGCTTACGTAAGAAGGAACTATTGTGCTGCTTGGTTTTTTTTACTTGGCATGCTTATCAAAGTTATTGCAGTTAACCTGATAGAGGGATATGGTATCCAGTTCAATCTCCAATGAGCTTAAATTTCAGATTCAAATTGGGGCTTATTTATCAAACATAGGATTTCTGATGTCTGAGAAGGATATCCTTTTGCAGCTTGCCCTTTTTGCTAGGCATAGTTATCATACACATTGCAGTTAAATTGGCAAAGGGACGTGACTCAGGGTCAATTATTTTGAATATTGGAGGAAATAATTAACTAGATGACGGGAAAAAGGGAAAACCAGTAAAAACGAACTTAATAAATGTAAGTGCAAAGTATTTTTTCATCTAGAAGTTGAACACCATCATGCATAGATCAATGTATAATTTAGGATAGGAAGTTTCAGGGGTGCAATCATTTGAAAAGACCGGAAAGTGCTAAGTATCAAAATTCTGTTACGTTGCTAATTTAAAAGCAGTACAGTAAACATTAAATGCGTCAGTGAAAACTTAATAACCAAACAATGATTTCCCACAAAATGCAACCAATCATCTATGCACCTTAGAATTTCAGGTGTGCTCCTAAATCGGGCAAAAAATAATAATTGGAGTCTGGTTTTCTGTTTGGCAATCTTCTAACTTTGTCTTGGCACCCACTTTAATCTTTGTCACTTACCATCTGAAGTTGAATAAGAGCAAATTTACTGGCTTAAGTGGGCATGGTTATGGCCTGCCTTAAATCGTCAAGATTGAAGCATGTAATAGTTGGTGTTTTGGCAATTCAATTATTCTGCTTGGATTCTTTTGAAGACTGGTATAAGGCATGAAAGTAAATTTGATAAATAATAACTTGGGCAACATAGGGTTTTTAAGAATAAAGTTGGATGATGAGATTAATCTTACCAACATCTGTTGGTGCAGCATATGGCTACTTAAAACTTTGTTCAGTTGTTGTATGTTCATATATGATCAATATATGACTGATTCTGCAATCTGCAGTATATCAATATCTAGAAATTTCCCTTTGGTAATGAGATATGGCTTGTCTTTCGGGTTTATATAGTGAAGTACCCTTTTTTCCATGTTAATTCCTTTCTGGCAGATGTTGATATTTCATTGTTGTGAATACGCTGGACTACATTGTTTTTTTTTAAGTAAAACAAAAGTTAAAGATGCAGGAGAATGTCAGCTGAGTGTTTTAGTAACAATATCCTTCATTGTAAACATCAATGTTGTTTTTGGTCCCTTCCTGCACTTTATATTGATTTTGTATCTTATTAAACTTTGTTTGATCTTTTTTTTTTTCCTGTGTCCAGTAATGATGAAAAAACTATCACAGAGAAAATACTGCAGAAACTTAAGCTTGGGAATTATCAGGTTTCTGTAATAATCTTTTGCACAAACTTCTCAAAGTTTGATGCTCTGGCAGTTGCAAATTTAAGTTTAATTTCCGGCTGCTAATTTTCACGCGCCTTGTAATCTTCTGCTGTGAGTTTCTTGAAGTAATGTCGTGTTTTTCATTTCTGCAGTTGGGAAAGACGAAAGTATTTCTTAGGGCTGGCCAGATTGGTATTTTAGACTCACGACGTGCTGAGATTTTGGACTCTTCTGCAAAGCAAATACAAAGTCGGCTACGGACATTTCTTGCACGCAGGGACTTCATCTCAAACCGAATGGCTGCAGTTCATCTACAGTCTTGCTGCAGAGGTCCGTCTTCTCACTATAATGTCTTACTGCAAAATTATACTTTGTCCAGAATAGTGCATAGCTGTCTGATTTCCCCAAAAATAAATCCACGTGCCTATTACTATTGCAATAGTTTGCTTTGCTTATGTGCTTTTTCCACAAATCTGTAGATCAGAAGGGAATGATGTTATTCTCTACCTGTTCCTAGTTTTAAACTTACCATTTTTGATTGAAAGAGATAACATCTCTTTATACGAAGATCTTATGTAATATACTATTAGTTTCTAGTCTAGTCTAGTAGAAATACGTTGTGGTTTTGGTTGTCCCCTTATTCACAACTTTTAGGTTCTTGTTTTTTTCCCTTTTTCGGGGAACAAAACTTTGTTTAGAAGTAATCTTTGATGTATTTTTGTTTTTATAGGACGGATCTTGACATTCATCTAGTTTGATTTGTACCTTAGGCTTTGCGACCTCTTAGGATTCTCCTAACTTTTCTGGTTTAACTCTTTTTCATTAATGGGACCAATAAATAAAGAACTGCGACATTTTGCTTGATGCTAGTATATCTGAAATTCTAGAAGCAGAAAATTCAAATATTCTGTTTTGTTTCTCGCAGAAATTTAATTAGGCTGCAAGACCTTTTCTTGCTCTCTTGATTCCTACATTTGTTGTACGGACTTGAATAATATGCAAATGTAATTGCAATCGGCAAACAAGAGTCAACTTCCTAGGTGATTTAATTATGCTGTAGAGGTTCTTTCTCTCAGTACAATATCTCTCAGGCAGATTTCTAGGATCAACATATCTTCCATCTCCCAATATTCTACAGTTTGTTAAGTTGGAAACTGATGGTGTCGTTATGATCATACTGTAAACCGAAGCCACATGCAGCCAAAGGGCTGAGTCATTTTCTAGTCAACCTGATTTGTTTTCCCACTTTCCCTTTAAAGTGAATTCAGTCGTATTGCAGCTTGAGTATGGGAATCATTTTCTAGTCACAACCTGATTTTGTTTCCCCACTCCTTATTCGTTATCCTGTTTATGAGAACATATGCAACAAGTAGTGTAATAACATACTTCCTCCTGGATAAAGATGAAGTGTGATGTGCTCTGATATTTTAAATTGAAGCAGCTTTATTGAATAAATAATAGATTGTCATGTTTTTCTCTTCGGATCGTGATTTCTTGTAATCGTGTGGTTGAATATATAACTCTTTCTGGTAATTGGCTCTGAGAAAACAATACATCCTACTTGTCATATCTGAAAAGATGAAGTCTCCACTCTGGTTTTAAGAGTGTGTGTTCTGACTTGTGTTTATTTTTATTTGCTTATTGGTAGTTTTATGTGTTTTAATGCTAATGGCAGTGGCTTTTCCTGCATCTTTATTGGTTTGAGCACTAAATGAGGCTTGAAAACATTACCGACTTTTGTAGGTTATCTTGCTCGTAATATATATGCTGCACTGCTGGAAGCATCGGCTGCCATCATAATTCAAAAATAATGTGAGACAGTGGATCGTGAGGAATGCTTATGTGAAACTTTATGCTTCTTC
>NC_083340.1:49256893-49269994 GCF_019175385.1 Lycium barbarum
TTAGATAAGAAATATAGGCATTTTTCTCTATATCAATCCTTCGATAAAGCACTCAAACCAACGAGTAAGGAAAGGAGGCCTTGAGTTGATATTTAAAAGAAGGAGTTCGTCCTGGTGTGCTGCTTCCTTTCCTGCCACTACTTTTTGAGTAAAAAACGCCTCTTTGGTTTAATTCAAATTCAACTGTCTCTAGCAGAATTAGACTTTCATTTCTATTTCTTCAAATCCAGCATGACATGTGTCAAGAAGCGAACCCATCAAAGAAAAGTTTGAAAATCCTGTTTTGGTGAATTCAATGTTTCCATATAGATGACCTTCCCTCCGGGCGGGAAAGCATATATTGAATAGAGGTTACTCCACCTGTGAGATCGAATCAATGGCCTTAGGTCGTAGAATAGTCTTTTCAGTAAGTGTTGTTGCAGTTGTAGAACCATTGGCCATTGATTCTTCCTCGGAAACCTTTCATCCCCGCTGTCTAGCTCTTTCGTAGTCGAAAGCTAATTCAATCGTATCTGCCTTTGAGGAAAATACCGAATCAGTCTTTGAGTCATCCTAATAAATCCTCGTAGGTAATGATCTTGGTCTGCCTTCAATCAGTTTATCAGCCTAAGGCTTCGCTCTATTACCTGTGTTGTAAGCTTTCCAGTCTTTGAAGTAAGGTTCAATGCTAGGAAAAACGCTTTTTCTTCGCGGGTCTATCACCCCAATTGCTTTTATTAGGAAATTTTTTATATGAGTATGCCCCTATCCCGTAAGCCTTCCATCATTGCAAGCCCTTTCCATTTGGCCCAAGCTTTCTTTCGATTACGTCTGCTTCTGATTCTGTTATTCCTTTAGCCTTAGTTAGTCGTTTAGTCAAAGCCGTACGTATGCCCATTTCGAATCTATCATTCGAAGTAGGAGCTGGGATTGCGGGCAGAGAACTATTGGTATAGCGAGTTCATGTGCTTGCAGTGGGGTTATTACCATCCCCCTAACCATTAGTATCACACTCTGTGAAGTGTTTCTCTGGTATTGGGAGAACTTCAAGCCCCTTACCTCGCTTGTATCGGGGGGAGCTTACTTCACTTCTTTTCTTTAAGTCACTTGCCAGGAGGGAAAGCAGCAGATAAAGAGCACCATCACCTTACTTAACAAAAGGCTTATGCGAAAGAGCACCGCTTCCCCGAGAAGATAATCCGCTTTCCGAAAATCCCTACTTTATTGCTCTAGCTCTTGACTCATATGGCACTGAAATTGGATAGGTTCACGCTTAGGCCTAGTTATGGAAACTCTTTAAGCATAGGAAATTTTGCCTTTTCCATAGGAAACTCCAACTTAAACAGGAACTGGCCTGGAACTATATGTACGGGCACTCTCATCCACTAGCTGCAACGAAGAAACAACTGGATTGGCTTTTCTAACTCTCTTTAAAAGAGACTGCTTTCAAATTCACTTGCCCTAGAACCTGCTTTTTATTGATATTGATCTAGAATCAGCTATTCCTAGTTTTTTTTTATTATTCCTTGCCAGAGAAATGAAATGAATCTCGAGATCCAGAAACCTATCTATACACCTAGCCTTAAGAAAAAGAAATCTTGTTATCCCTACCATAGAAACTATTACCTCGACTTGGATTGAAAGGAAGAACTTAGAACTTTGGGACTTACCCTAGGACTCCAACCCCTAGCATTCCAATTGAAACTCAAGGAGATGGAACTAAACAGGCTTAGGCCCCTTTCCTCTTTCAAGGGGACTAGAGGGAATGCAACTACTGAGACAGCAACTCAAACTAAATCCCGAGAGAAAATCAAAGATTAGTGAGGTAAGGTCTATAGACTGTAAGGCAGAAGGCTTGAAAGGAAGAGCACTCCTACTTACTTTTGGGAGAAATCCTAGACACCGGATCCTCGGTAGGAATCTTATTTGATAGGCATTAGGTATTTGTGGTTTTGAGGTTTCACTCGCAGACCCAGCCCTGCTGCTTCCATCAGTCTCCTATCCTAAGTTTCTTTCTCTGCATGAATCAAGTTCTTCGACAGGACCATCCCGACCGAGGGCTAATCATAGATCTACTATGGTTTTTTTTTTGATTCTTTTATCTTATTTCCGGTTAAAAGCCTTTTCTGGAAGCATTATGTTGAGTCACTCCAAGAGGAGAATCAGCAGCTCACCTCACCTTTTAGGAACCAAATGAGGAATCACACGTAGACGGACCTGAGCATTCTCCTGCTCTACGGAGCCCTCTGGAGCTAGAGTTGGGGCTGCTTGACGCTCTTCTCCTTTCGAGTGAATTGAATTACTTCGGCTCGGATGCCTTTGATCAAATGGAAGGATGGATGCCTGCCTTTAGCGACTTCGTTCGATCATTCCTTCTTTACTTGTTCACTATGGCTTGAGAGTTAATTGCACGAGAGAGTAAGTAAGTTATTGAAAAGAGGATCATTGGACCTCGCTCTCAGGCCTAGAGGCAGAGCAAAGAAAGCCTTAGATCTTTGCTTGTTTCGTGGTATGGACCAAAGCAAAGGTTCTGCTGCTATCGACACCTACCCAATTAACCAAAAGTATAATCGATCGAGACCGAAGCTTATGCAATTGTGGAATTCCGTTCAAATAGAAAGCTTTTTGGCCAGTTCAAGGTCAGTCGTGAGCTGTAGGAAAAGATAGTAGCGAACCAGAAGAAATTCCCGTAGTTGCATAAGGGGGACGTTGAAAACATTCCAGCAGATAGTATGTAATACTCTTATCAAAACGAGCACTATACTCTTTCTTAGTTTAGGGCAGAAACATACTCAAGGAACGCAAAGCTAACCCTCAAAATGGAATATTACCTCAGCTCAAAGGTTGTTTACTCAGATATTTCTTATCAAAGCGAGGGATTCGTTTCAGGCGAAATCAAATCAGAAGCTATTTCCGCTCTACCATTAATTGTTGCTATTTCCGCACCCCTGTCCGGTGGTTTGAGAAAGAAAGTCGAGACATTCAGAAAGAGAGTTATGGCATTTCAAGGATTATAATATGGTCCTATTGATTCAATCTTTATGCTTGGCACGGAACTCTTGTTTCGAGTGAAAGGGAGAGCAGTGGCCCGCACCGCATTCACCGGTAAATTTCCCTCTACGGGGCGGGGTGTGGAAAGCACTATAAGTTAGTTGACTTCTCGACCAAAGGGGGTCTAGCTCAACCTCCAAGTAGGAATAGATTCTATGAGTCGTGATCCAGTGTTGATAGGGGGCATTTCTAGCATTGAAAATCCCTATTCTTATTGAATAGTTCAAATAACTAGTTGAACATACCTATTCTTTTCAAGAATAGCCTCCCCTTATCGAAAAGAAGGGTCCGAAGACTTGGTTCTTAGCCGTGAAAAAATAGGCGAATAAGCATCCTTTGCGGCGCTTGCCCTTAGGAAAGTCTATTCAGTTCGATTCCGCGATGAGGCCATGCATATAAAAACAAAGCAAGAGAAGCTACAGAAAGCGAATTCTTTCATAATATTTTATACCGGCGTAACAAGAACAAGCTGAAGAATAGAATTTAGATCTTTCCTCCGCTTCGGATTCATTCATTAGAAAGAGTTCCCTACGCCGCCTAATCGCTATAGGAGACACGTGTACACCGCCGCGTCTGAAATCAAAGAACGGAATACCCTATGCAGCTATCATGGCTAGGGTAATAATTCATACATGGAAACGCGACTTCCTCTTTATCCTTTATTCGATTTAAGGATAGAAGAAGGATAGGGAATATGTCCTTGAAGTCGATGAAAAAAGATGATAATATAGGAACGCGGCAAACTCTTTCAAGAAATTAGCATCCTCAGCAACAATGGTAAAATCTCTATAGGCAAGTAGCCCATGATTTTCCAATTATAGCTCGGTCTGAATGCCCTATAACTTTGGTGTTTCCACCCTTCTCTGAAGGGAGTGATTTGGCTGTAGAAGCCTAGACTAATGAATTGGGGAGGTACACAAGCGAGGGAAAAAGCTTTGATGAAGCAAAGTGTAAAGCTGAGGCATATTTCTAAAACTAGCAATTCTGACTCTTCTCTCAAAGGGTCTTGGTCTGGGTCCGGTCTTTTCTTCCTTGGTCTGACGCTTGCGTCTTCCTTTCAGCGAAGAAAATCCATCATTGGGGAGGTCACCTCGAAAGGCCTATAGGTCCGTCTATCGATAGGCTGTCTTTCTTTTCTTTATCTTACGGGTCGGCAAAGTCTGATTCTATTAGAAAAAAGGGCCGGTCTCTTCGGCGAGGGCTTGACGCCATCTGAAGCATCAGACGATGCTTGGCATTCCTGGAATCTATCTCTTTGGGTGATGATTCTAAAAGCACAGGTATATACTTCGGCACAGACCTCTTTTGAGAATTAATATAAGAAAGTAAAGTGTTAGTATTTCTTAGAGCTTGGCTTTCTCCACAACCAGTCTTCTATTGGGGCACCATATAGAGGTTCTAGAGGAAAGAAGGGAGCTAAAGGAGTACAAAGTCCGATCAGTGTCTTCAAGAGCATGATTCTATAGGAAAGCATTTAAGAGGGAAAAAGGTCTGATGAAGTTGTGCAACTGACCTCTATCCTTTGAGAACAATGTCAAGGCCTTGAAAGGCCCTTTATGGCTAATGCTGCATCCGAAGCTAGGAAAAGGGCGCCCTTGACTACGTCTTTTCTTTTTTTTTCTCATTGCCATCTTCCGCGTCTGAAATAAGACAATAATCCTTGGAAAGGTCACAAGTCCCCAAGGGAAGGAAGTCGTGGGATATTCAAGAAAAGCATCCTAAGTGAATTCATTGTCTAGAGAAGTTTCTCTTTGGGGGCAGCCTATCGGTACTCCCATGAAGGAGTGTGAGGTGCGCTTTACCCTTTGAGATATCCAAGAAGTTTCGACTTTCAATCTCTTGAAAGATTTTCGTCTTATTTCATACGCTGCAACAAGGGATTATTAAAAGAATGTCGTGCTTTCATCTATTAGAGAAGTATGCCAAATGAAAGCCTTAGAGTTGGAAGGGACTATCCTAAAATTTTATTAATAATCTTCTTTTGGCTCTTGATTGGACTTAGAGTTGGGGATAGAAGACCCGCCACTTTACCTTGAAATTGGAATCGGAAAGGGCGTAATCGAAGAAATTTCAATCACAAGAAAGAAAGCCCGAACGAAAGAAAGCTGACTAGGAGTGCCAAACCACTCTAGTATCTTCACCCTTGCACCCCTCTATGCTATTATACTTGGAATAGGGGCCCCCTTCCCTTGTGCTTTTATACACATGGAAGTACCTTTTCTTATCAATTTGCCTTCATAAAAAAAAAGAGTCAAATTTCTTTGGCTTTGGTTACTACTATTTTAGTATTCACCCTCTCATCCCAAACTTACCCTTTTTCCACGGAAGCCCTTCCCTCTCTTTATTGTTCTTCATGAGTGGGAAGAAAGCAAAATCTTTCTTATCCAATACCAATCTGAGAATACTAGGCTAAGCATGTAGCCTAGCCGCTTCACCCGTCAAAAATAGGCTTAGATGAATGGTACTAACTAAGAATGCTATTGGATAAGGAAATTTTGACTCCGGAAGACCTGGAAAGATGGAACTACTTTCGGCGGGTCCTTCTATTATCTCCTTCACGCTACCCAATTCGAACTAATAAGTGCATGTAGCAGCATTGAGTGATCCCCCTCTCCGACACCGATACCCTAGGGATTACATATTGTGCCAACTCCCCTCTACTGCCTCTCTCTACAACCAGATACTTTTCTTGGCACTAGTTGAATTACTTGGAACCCTAAGAAAGGAAAGCCGTCTCTCTTCCATTCGGAGCAAGCATCGTAATCGTACCGCTATAAAACAATCTATAGGAAGTGGAGCAAGCTCTACGTATTGCCCATTTTCCATCCTTGGTGAGTTCGGTTTTCTGTGCTACGTTATTCTTAGATCTAGCGAAATCATTGGTATTGGTTTCAGATCCCACCGGCTGTCTAGAAACCCGATTGTCAACTTGAATGTTTACACAAGAATCTCCAATCCAAGCCTCTTTTTTCAATCCGGGGCAATACGAGTGGCATAAGCTATTTCTTATAAACATTAAAGAAGAAATAGGAGGAGTACCTATTAATTGACCCCGGAAGTAAAGAATGATGGTTCGACGAGCTCTTATTCGCCCCAGGCAGACCTGCATACTCTTGTCCTGTTGGGTATAAAGGACACGGGGAGTTGCCTTGGGTATCTCCGAGGACTTGAGCTAAGGGATTGTTTACTGAACGTCCCATACTTTACCTATCATTCGGTGAAGTGCCCCCTTCCATTTCTTAGGTAAGAGGAATCTACCTGTAATGCGTGAACCAGTGCCCTTTCCTTTTGTACTAATCAACTATATGAATTATAGAATAAAAGGTCTTCAATCTTCACACTTATGCATGTTTGGAACATTTTGAGGTCAGCCTTGAGTGGTTGATTTTTTCCAACTTCCATATCAATTATGGAGAGAGAGAGATCGAAGGTCTTGTCGTGCGTCTTGGAGCGAATAATTGCTTAAAACAAAGGTCGTTAAGGTCACATTTATGGAGAATAATACGGATTTTATCGCCCTGTGAGAAAGGCCCTGACCCCGCCAACCAAGTATCAAAAAGAAAGAGAGAAGAATCGGATATGAATAAGGGATAGGCAAGTCCTATTCAATCGATTTCTAAGAACTTACCTTACCGCAAGAAAGGAACTTCACTATCGTATAGTTGACTCGACTTGAATGCCCTCTTAGCAATATCATCCGTAACCGCAGCTATTGAGTCTGTTGTAGGAATAAGTGCCGCAGAATAGGCAGCTATTGACTCCCTCTTGACAGCTTGCTTATGTTAGAGCTATTGTGTCACTGTCCTTCTCCACTCTCTCTGCCGATACCGAAGAGGGTAACTAACCTCTTGACTAAGGGCTTGTTTTGTTTACAGAGTAAAAAAAGGAAACTTGTCAACTAGACTTAGTGGAATGTCCAGGGGAAAACCGGTCGTTAAGATAGAGTTGGTATTGTTAGCAGTTCTTGCTTAGCGGGATCAGGTCACCAATCGGTGACATAGTTTAGGAATGAATATCTGTAACTCCCATTCCAATACTTAAACTGACAAAATGGAATAAAAAATCAAGACTTGGCTTAAGGCTAACCCCTCCACACTTAGGTTCAGGAACGGGAAAAGGAGAATGAGTACGACAGGCTCGAGGTAAATTCTTTGTTTTAGGGGAGATCCCACCCCCTTCTTTAGTGCTTGTTCGTTCTATAAGACTTCCTTCTCGTTCTCGGTGAAGGAATCGGAGCTGCTATAGAATCAGCATCTTACTCTTTAACGGCAAGCTCAGCAACGAGAAGTTTTCCTCTGCTGGAAAGCAGTCCTTCATGGATATGGGAGCTTACTCCGCTGTTTCTGGTTTAGTAAGCTAAGAATTTCCATCCTTTATGATTATGAAAAAGGAATGGATAGAGAGAAAGGCTCCAGGGTTTCTTTCTCTTGGTGTCAACATAAGAATGAGAGTAGTTTGAATGGATGCCCTTTTCCCTTGTTGAATCAGCCAAGTCAGTAACCTTTCTTTTATGCGGGATTGCCTATTGATGCAAGGAATAAGGGCTGGCTTGATGCCAAGAAGAAGCTGGTGGAGGAATAACGGCAGTTAAATCATCTGCTGCACAGTAGTACGTATTAAGCAAATGGGATTTTTCTTTCCTAGGCTGAGGAGCGTAGTCAGAGGTCTTTGGTGAGTGAATGCTTGACTTAGAGCTTGAACTAGGGGCAATCCAGCAACCATTTCAACTGGATACCATCAAGAGGGCAAGAGAGGAGGAACCGATGAAATTATTTCGGAGTTCTTACCCGATGAGGTCTAAGCTCTCAAGGACTCAGATTAGTCAACAGGAATGAAATCTAAGAAACCTGGTAGCTCGAGCGAGGAGCGGAGCGTAGCCTTATAGCTATAGGCTATATAATATTCAATTTCCTCTGCTTTTCATAGTTAGAATAAAACTCATTGCTCATTCATTAAGAGCTCTTGTCGGTAAAGTAGATCTAGATCGAGAGAGAGAATTGGCTTCTCGAGAATCCGCTGGAGTCAGATCAGTAGGGGAGTTCACAACGGGGCTTTCAACATAGAGAAAGAACCCATACCCTTTCTCAAATCGGAGAAAGGCGATAATGGCCCAGGAAATGGTGAAGTACGTGAATCGACTCCCTCTTCGAGTCCAGACCTTTTAACATAAAATAAAGAATAAGGGACTGACTTCTTTCTTGACAAGGATCCTGAATAAATCGCACATGCTATAAGGACTTCACAGAATTAGGAGGCACGCAGGTGGGTATACCAAGAGAAATGCGGGTAAGCGACGAGGGAAATTGCCTCAACAAAACAAGTTTTTATTTCTAGAAAGATCCCCACGCTGAGGGCTAAACCTCGCCAAATGATCTTATGGATCACCCATCCCATCTTTTAGGTTCCATTTGGGCAATATGTATCCTGCTGGGTATGGCTCGTAGTAAACCTCTGTAAGATAAGGAGGATCATAGGGTAGGTAACCTTTTCACCATTCTAAAAGAATGGTACCTTCTGGTAAGCAGGTCTCTTCAGGCACTCCCAAAAGAATAGGGAGAATTCATTTTAGCCTCTGAGCGAGGATACTCCAACAAGAAGAGCCTAACCAGGCCCTTGAGATAACAGCCCATACCATAGGGTAGCCCTACCAAAATGAAAGGCCTTCATCCATCATAGGCTAGCATAGCAGACAATAACGCGAAATCCAGGAAGGGGAGGGGGAATGAATGCCAAATCTGAAGCAAACCGAAAAGCGAGTTCCCGTGGAGTGAGTTTAGTGCTTCCCTTTAACCTAGAAGCACTCAGTGAGCCTTCAACAATTTCCATCATGGTCTGTTGTTTGAGTTGACTGAAGGCGGTGGGTGGAGGGAACCAAAGACATTGATGATCGATTCATTCCAAAGGGTGCTGTTGCCGACCCTTACATTATAAAAAGAAGACTTGTTTCCTATCGGACAAGAGAAGGAACTAGAGTTACCTTTTTTGTTAGATCGACACTCAAGACCCAGTTGCGAGCAATAGCGTCTTACATTTTCCCAAAGACCTTAGCATTTGTTTAAGATTTTCTCTTCTTTAGCTTCTTTATCTTGAGCTAATAGTCCTTGTCCTTACTATATAGCATTTATGATTGTTAGCAGTAAACAAAGAAGATCCCATACATGCAGTTGAAAGAACCTCTTGCTTCACTTCAAGAGGGAATTTTCTTAGCCAATGCTTCGACTGCCTTTCCGGACTCTGTCAATGGTATGTTTTATAGCTCCAGTCCCCACATAGTATAGCAATATAAGATAAGTCTTGGTAGCACGGTTGGTAGTAGGGTTACGGTCTTATTGTTCTTTTAATTTATTATACGAAAGCGAATCGGCTTTTTCCGTCATGCATAAGAGGTCCTTTTCTGCTGGAAAAGTCAGAAAGTCAAGTGCTAACGCACAACTCCCATTCCTCCACCAAGAGAAAGCCTAAGAGAAGAACATGCTACCAGTCCTAGCTGGCACCGAAGCCAAAGGAAAGAAAGCATTTTAACAAGTGGAATGAAAGAAGAGCTTATTCGTATTCAATGCTAGCCAACCCAGCCTCCCAGATCCGCATCAGCGAGTGGAAATCCGTCGAAGTGTAGTATGTTGAAGGAGTGGTAACTAAGAAAGCTATGCCAAAGTCCCTAGAGAAGAAGCAAAAAGAGAAAGATGGCTCGTAATGGAGGTCTCCTATGCTCGCTAATGAGTAGCCCATCCTCACCATTATAACCTTACCTTTCCCAAGGCATACATAAAGGATATGAAGCATTGGGTGGTGCATTAATAACTTCATTATCGAAGGAATAAGCTTTTCCACTTCATAAAACTGGATAAATACCTTGGTGCATTTGAAATAACTACTTCCCCAGCCACCTTTACAGACAGGACTGACCTGATTGGATTGCTTTCTTCCTCGTCTAAGAAGCAGAATCAGCCTTCTCCTCCTTATAGAATCTCATTCATCTATGGAAGGAAGGAATAATCGTTGGGTACCCCGAACGGGTAAGAGATCCTGGAAAAGGGAGTCTTCTAGTTGCGGGATCTCCAGTATAAGCTTTCTTCCCTTGTCGGCCCTCCAATTTTCATGCCCGATAGTCAAAGTAAAGCACGCACTTCAAGTGGCGCGATTTATGTCGTTGCACAAGGATGCTCTTCCCATAGTGCCCCCTTCTTCCTCCTTGTCTCTTTCTCTGCAGCCTGCGTGGGACTGATCCAAACTGATAACCCGAACCCTTCGTAGACTGAACTCTCTTCTCTTTAGGCTCGCTTAGGTTAGGGAACTCGCCTCCTTCACTGCTTCCACTCCAACTCGAACTAAAAACCTCTTCCTCACCTTGACTCATGGCTTCTTCATCTGTGAGTAAATCCTCATCATCATCCTACGTAAGATAAAAGAACCTAACTCCTGGGCCTGTGTAGACTCTTGGTGAGGATGTTCAAAGTGTGTAGGCCCCACATGTTGCTCATCTCCCCCTGTTGGTGGTTTTACAGTAGCAATGGACGTAGAAGGAATTCTTTGCATGGTTTTTAACGTTTGGGTTCAATAACATTCACCTTAGTGGCCCCCAGCACCATCTTTCCTTAGTAAATACTAGATGGATTCCCTATTGCTATGCTAGCTTCCTTGGGAATACTACCTTGCACTGGTTTAGGCGGTATCCGGGCCATTTTAGAGGCAACAGTTGACTTCCCCTTATTTATTGTGGTCCCAAGAGGCGTAATAACCTAAAAGTTTCCAGTCCTAAACAAGACAGGAAAACCTTTAGGCTTCTTCAGAAAAGGAACATCAAACGTTTACTTGGAAAACACGTTATACACGTATGATCCAAGTAAACGTCCAAACATCCTTTCTAGCATACCCGTCCGAAGAGTCAAAGGCCATCTATCAGTGGCCGACTTTAAATCAATCATACGAGTATGCTATCTCACTACCCGTCAATCTGAGTTCTCGAAAGCGACTGAACCAGCCACCCAGATGAGACTACCGCTGAAAAACATTCTTTTTCAGACAAAACCTGCCACTAAGCTTTGACAAGTCGCTAACTTGCTCATTTTGTGATAGGGCCCAGTCACCTCCCTTCTTCCCAACCTCTGGCAGTCAAAGCTATAGGGAGACGTGCTTCGGTCTTTCCATCGATAGAAGCAGTAGGTATATAACGCATGCAGCTAGTAGGCGATAGGAGGATGTAAGCCCTGGTGGCAGTGGTACTTTGGCGAATCAGGCGTCGCTTCTATTTCGTTTTTGATTATTATTTTGGACCCTACAATGGCAGAACCTAGAAAGCTGCTCTTTTTTCCCTGTCCCGTGGTTTGATACCGTCTAGCCTCTAGCTAGGAAGTCTTGGATTCGTATACCATGTAGGTGAGAAAATCGTCCGCGACTAGCTATCCTTATTCTCCTCCCAGGGATGGTTAGGAATATGGGTGCGGGAGGCTGAGGGACGACCACGATGAGTACGCGTTTTTATATAGGATCAAACGGCTTTTGTTCGATCGAGGAGCAGAGATAGATATGAGCTGACAGCTTCTGTTTCCTGGTATTTTGTTTTGGGTGAGATGTACACCGAAAGGAATTGACGCTACAAACACTTTTCTCCGGCAGTCCCCGATCGAAAGTTAGCTCGACTCAAGTCGACAAGCGAGAGACAAGGTTGGGTGAGGGTACAAGGCATCATGTGGGATCTACGATCGACTGTGCCCGTTGTTGGCTTTGCAGATGCTTTCAAATACTCTAGCAGTATATTCCATTCATTGTATATATCCCCTTTTCGTGTCATTGACATCAGAGATTGCATTCAATCGAATGGTTTGACATAAGAAATGTTCTAGTCTATCTGTAGTAGTTCTCTTTGTTTATAGTAGAGTAATGAGGGTGGCGACTCACAAGGGGAGTGTAGACCAGAGCAAGAGGGAGCCAAGCCAGCTACTGTGGTTGTGCCATTTGGTGGGCCAAAGTAGTCTAGTGGCGGTGAAAAGACGATAGTAGACCAGACGGGGACACCACCAGAACACCCGAACAAGGATCTATTTTCTTTTGAAGCGTTAGTACATATGCACTTTATACGTCTGTCTTACTAATAATATTCCTTAGCGTACATCTGTACTATAACCCTCCCCTCTGGGAGGTGTTTTCAAGGGAAGGCGGACTCCGCAGCTGCGGACCGGGCACTATCACTATACTATGCGATGCTTTTTCCCAAAAAAATGGAAACGAAACGTCTTAGTGTTGTTCCTAGGTTGGGGGGCGGGGGCAAGCCTTCAAGACACGACTGAAGGCTGTTAGTACGACTAGCAGGCTTCCTAGCTCGAGTGAATGCCGCAACGCAATAAGGCGAGAGTTTAGTTGCGCAATAAGGGCTGGGCTGGTCGCTTGAAAGAAATAAGATGCGTACTCCACTTCACGCAGCTAACGTTGTTTTTGTTAGCAGGTTCCGTGGCCTAGCAAGTGGATAGTAAGTAGCTTTCTCCTAATATCTCCTTCCCCGTCGGTCAGTCGGTTTAAGATACAACTTCTATCTCAGTCTTGTCTTGCGACAAATGTTTTCCTAGTGCCTTTTGTTCGCAGAAGGTTTCGTTTGTTGTAGGGCAGACGCTCGGATATTACTCCTCTTGGCCTCTCTTTGCATTTGCACACCATTTATGGTGTGGCTTGCAGCAGAGAAGGTATACCCTGGAGAGACTTTTCTGTCTTATGCTGTGCTCGGTGATGATGTTCTCATCGCCGATGAGCGTGTTGCGCCAGTCTACGCCAGTATGGTTCAAAAGCTTGGTGTGAAGATATCTTCTGCCAAGTCTCTTTGTTCCTCTACTGGTTGTGCAGAGTTTGCCAAAAGATTTCTTGTGGATGAGCTCCGCCGAGATCTGTCACCAGTCTCGGTTAGGTGTCTCATGAATTCTTTCTCCCCATTAGGCCTTTATGGCCTTGCCCGTCAGTATGACATTAAGCGGTTTTACACTTTCTGTCGTATTGGGGGAATGGGCTACAGAAGTATTTCTTGTTTATCCACTAAGCGTTCTCGCACGACGGAGAGACGCTTTTGGATATTCAATAAGATTC
>NC_083340.1:49270192-49274293 GCF_019175385.1 Lycium barbarum
GCCTATCAGTCTTTGAT
This sequence comes from Lycium barbarum, assembly GCF_019175385.1. Taxonomy (NCBI): domain Eukaryota; kingdom Viridiplantae; phylum Streptophyta; class Magnoliopsida; order Solanales; family Solanaceae; genus Lycium; species Lycium barbarum. The sequence goes on from NC_083340.1 coordinate 49,270,210, forward strand.
AAAAAAAGTGTTCAAAAGAGGATGAAATCCCGATGAACACTCAGAGACATAGGTAAGGGGGAAGCTTTACTCGCCCTTCTGAATGAAGAATAGGTCCAGTCCAGGGGACAAATCAATAGGAAAGGCAGAAAAGACTGTGCCAAAAAAATGGGTGTTTTCTTATATTGTTTAAAAAAAGAAATCGAGGAACCTAATGGATCGAACTTGAACTCCGGGTGACTGGATCGCCCCGGCGGGGTCACTCTGACGCAGAGGGCCCTGAGAAGCGTAGCCGTCCAGTAACTGATCCTTTAGTAGGTGATGGGGCTCCCTTGGCAAGACTTTCTTTCTGCCTTGATGCGTGGGAGAGGTAGCCGAATTAGGATATCACTACTGGCACGGGCTGCGCAGGAAATAGCGATCCTAAATAAAGAAGTGTTGGCCCCAAAAGAAGTTCTTCTCAACCAAATTTAAGACCTACTTCAACAACAGCAGCCTGACCCAAATCCCCCGCTCCAGCATGACGTAGTATCGTATCTTAAAGCAGCTATCAGCCAAAATCTCGAATACCTATTTAATCGGCATAACTTTCATCTTCCCCCTAACTTAACATTTTCGGAATTTACGGACCAGAAACTGAACAATCAACATAATGTAAATGAGACTTTTGGACTTCTAAAGGATTTGGTCTTGTTTGAATAAAGTAGTAGCCCTTTTCAGGAGGCCTTAAATCCGCTTTTTTTTGTTTAGAAGGGGAAGGAATGAAACAAATTTCCCTAGTAGAATATGCCCAGAATCTGATTGAGGGGCAAAATAGGTGTTGCTAGGAAATGAATCAATACCCACGGGCAGAGACTAGGCTGCACATGAATATAGATGCCCCATTCCCCATTTCCTTTCTTGGGGGAATATCCGCCTCTTAGTCCCTAGACAGAACAGGAATTAGAGCAGCAAGCGACGAAGGGCTTACCCCGAGACCTAGCATCGTCGAAGGTCAGGCTTAGGGCACGAGTTCTAAAGTGAATCATAAGGGGTCGCATATATAAATCAGGCTTGTGCAAGCAAGGGACACTTGACTTCAAGCGAATAGTGCTGCCTCGCTTTAGCTAGGCTGAGAATACGATTTCCGACATTGAACTTCAAAAGAAAGGAGGAGAAGACGATCTGCGGCTGCAAGTGTGCATGAAATAGCGCGTATATAAGAGCTGTTTGAATGGGTTGTGTCAGCCTTTTCCATGTATTGCAATTGGCAGATCACAAAAGGCAAGCAAGGCCATTTATCTTATCGTTGGATGCGCAAATCCCCTCTTCGCCCAAGGAATGCTTACCGAAGGGAAATGTTAACTACTTGAATAAGAAGACCGGAGTCTACCTTCGCATTAGGAGTTTCCTCATTTCAGATTATGTAAAGTACCCAAGGGCGTAAGCCTTTCGGCTGGTTGAAGATGATGAGAAAGAAATGAAAGGCCATTTCGGGTTGATTCGATTCCCCCGCTTGCCCAGGAAATGAGTTGCGTAGCGGTTACCTTAGGGTTAGGGAGGGAATACCCTTTCAGTCTACTAGCAGCAATTCCATAGCTACCTGAAAACACACTTTCTTTTTTTCTGTTGCATCCCGCCTATTCCTTAATGTTAGCTCAGACACTGGGCAATAGAACGAAGTTTCTTCCTAATTCCCACAGTTTTAGCAGTGCTTCTTCTACCCATCTCGATCAAAAGCCCCTTCTTTCCTCGTCCGAGGGACTTTTTCTTTAGAATTTCTTAATAGAAAGAGGAAATCCGCTGTTCGGAAGAGAATACAGAGAATCCGCGAGGAGCTAGAAGAAGACCGTTGCTATCCGGCTATCTCGAAATTCAATGTATGAATAAAGGGGCTTTTCAGCGCTTCCCTCGTCTTAGAGCTGCGTATTCAATTCGCATCAAAAAAGTGAGAAGGATTTGCTGCCGTTTAGAAGCACAACATGATGCATATCCGCTCTTAGTACAAAAAAGACGTGCAAGACTTTTGCCACGAAGAGCTTCTTGCTCTCTAGGCTTGAAGGCGGCAATCTAGCTTCTATTGAAACAAAACGAAGGAACTTCCGGAGTGAAGGTTCAGACTTAAGGCTAAGGCAGCGAGTGAGCCGAGGAGAGGTTGAGTGAAATCAGCAGCTAGCCTTTTCGGAATAGGAATGCCCGATGTTCTTGCTCTTCTTCAGTCATCTTAGGATGAAGCTTTCACTGGAATTTCCTACTCTAAGTTCAGTGACCTGGCACAATCTAATTATTAATTAATAGAACCCAGAACAGGCTCAAGGCCAATCTCTTCCAACATTTTCTTACTTCTATCCCTTTGAATAGCAAAGTTGCCCGCGTCTCGTAAGGCCAAGAGTTCTGTCATTCCTCTCTGTCAACTCGAAGTCTAAGGCAAGGAACTTTCCATTCCATTTTCTTTTCATAGGCTCTTTTATTGAGACCAAATCGTTTCTTCTTTCAAAAGAGTTCCCCCCTCCCGCTATTACTACTCCAAAGAGACTAGCCGCGGCAAGAGATGAAATAGGACCGGAGTCGTTCAAAGCGAAAGAAGTTCCGATCACAGCTTCTAAAAGAAGAGAAAAGAGAAGAGGGGCAAGGGCGGCAAGACCAGAGAAGGAGCTAAGACCGCTTAGGCCTTTTACTAATGCCCCCACACTAAAAGAGAGAAATCTATGTAACTTTGGATCTTAGCAGCAGTTTCCGAAAAGACTAGTAGCGCTTATTCCTTGCTTATTCAAGAAATGGAATTCCCCGAGTTAACTGAGGAAGTTCTAGTAAAACGCTTGAACGCAGACTGCCTTTTTCTCGCATCTCACTCTTCGTGCAAAGAGTCATTCTTTCTGGCAGCTATCTAATACCGGTCAAGAGCTGCCATTGGACGAACTTTCATCAATTCTCTTTCCGGTTTGGTTTCCAAGAGGTGTCAACCATAAAAAAGGATACTGGTCATCCGCCTAAAGGGAAAAAAAAAAAGAAAGAAGATAATCGAAGAAATGAACACAAGAAGAAGAAAATAAATAACAACAACAATAAGATCTAGAAAGGTAATCTCTTCAACTCATATTCTTGAATCTCAGAAAGAAAGTAGCTACGCCTACTAAAAGAAAAAAAAAAGAAGGGGCGTAGCGAAGAGCCCTAAGTTTCTTTATAGTCAATCTTTTCTCCTAGCTATGAAATGAAGTAAGGCTAGCGTTATGCTTAACACATGCATGATGGTTCTTTCTTACAAGATAAAGCAAACCCTATGAAAAGTCTACTGGCTTCAAGTGCAGACGAGTACAGACTTTACTTGATGACTAGAGCTGGCTTTAAACTACCTGGAAACCAATATCCAACTAGCTCTCTCTCTCTACGGGTCCCTCCTTTCTATAACGGGGTACGCATAAGGAAAGAGGGACTATCGCTTGAGAGCTGTCGTACGGGACCTAGGCACTTGCTAACGAGCAGGCGGGACAAGACTGACTTGAAAAGACGCTCCACTTGAAAGGCAATGGCTTTGAGGGTACTAACTGTGATATATGGGTAAGGAAAATCAAATAGTAGCTCAGGCTCTCGAGGCATACTAGCAGGGCTTGACTAGAATCGTAGAAAGAAGCTGGGGAGAAAGTTCCATAATTCAATTGTTGATAGATAGAAGGGAGAATGCCGCTTTAGAAAAGATGAGCTCTACCAGTCTTTCCTTTTTTTGATTCCTTGAAAGTCCAGTGTCAAATCTTTCTTATCAATAGCAGTCCGAAGGTTTTTATAAGGCAGGCTACGGTGAACTTCTAAAATGAGTCATTTCTGCTTTCTAATTCATTCACTTCAAGACTGGTTCTGAACGCCGCGTAACATCATCTTCAACCAACCTCCAACGCATTCGTCTTTCATTTCTGCGTTTACAACATTCCTTCTGACTATGTCGATGAAATGGGACCGCGAAGACAACCCACCACTGGAGCTTGCTTTGCTCTCGCTCCGCTCGCTCCCACCTGTCTTCTTCCCACTATAGTGAAAGATCTTTCACTTCACCATAGCAGGCACCTCGCTAACCTTCTCGGCCAGTTAGTCTAACCACAGGGATCCCCTCCTGCTTATCCACCCACCGTAA